>NW_021222913.1:0-491 GCF_002162155.2 Triticum dicoccoides
CTAAGTTTCAAAAAAAAATCCTGCCGAGTGGAGAGCAACCCTCCCACTCGGGGGCTTAGCTGCAGTCCAGTACTCGCCTAAGTTTCAAAAAAATCCTACCGAGTGGAGAGCAACCCTCCCACTCGGGGGCTTAGCTGCAGTCCAGTACTCGCCTAAGTTTCAAAAAAATCCTACCGAGTGGAGAGCAACCCTCCCACTCGGGGGCTTAGCTGCAGTCCAGTACTCGCCTAAGTTTCAAAAAACTCCTACCGAGTGGAGAGCAACCCTCCCACTCGGGGGCTTAGCTGCAGTCCAGTACTCGCCTAAGTTTCAAAAACAATCCTGCCGAGTGGAGAGCAACCCTCCCACTCGAGGACTTAGATGCAGTCCAGTACTCGCCTAAGTTCAAAAACACGATGCAGGTTGGTCACCTCATAACCACTTGGCCGCCCCGTGCGTCGCCACCAGGTTGGTCACCTCATAACCACTCGGCCGCCCCGTGCGTCGCCACC
>NW_021222914.1:0-2518 GCF_002162155.2 Triticum dicoccoides
CCAATGAATCTAGCCCGCTGTCTGACTTTAGGTTCAGGACTTGAGTGACGTCCTCCCCTCCGCGGGTATCTGGCTTGGAGGGATCGGGAATCCGGACATAACTAGTCCTTAAGATAGATGAAGGCTTCCCGCATTGTTCCTCCACCACTGCAACATGATGGGTGACCTGGGGAGAGTTAATCTCTCTCGGATCGGGTTTAGGCCCAATCTGATCGTAGTCTGTAGCGACTCCCAGGCGGCGATGCGATCCAAGAGCTCATTTAAGGAAGAGAGCTCCATCGGATCTAACTGCTCGGCGAGTTCCGAGTTGATGTGAAGATTGCTTTCGATGACCCGAGAAGTCATCGTCGGCGCGGCGGCCGAACAGGCGGTCATAAGAAAACCGCCTAGCCGGAGAGTTTGGCCGATAGCCAAAGCTCATTTAGCAACAGTGCCGTCTTTAAAGACGGGATGAGGCATCCTTCCTGATGGTGACGACACAGCAGAACTCTCAATGAAACCACCAATGTCGGCGTCAAAACCGGCGGATCTCGGGTAGGGGGTCCCGAACTGTGCGTCTAGGCGGATGGTAACAGGAGACAAGGGACACGATGTTTTTACCCAGGTTCGGGCCCTCCCGATGCAGGTAAAACCCTACTCCTGCTTGATTAATATTGATGCTATGGGTAGTACAAGAGTAGATCTACCACAAGATCAGAGAGGCTAAACCCTAGAAGCTAGCCTATGGTATGATTGTCGTTCGTCCTACGGACTAAAACCCTCCGGTTTATATAGACACCGGAGAGGGCTAGGGTTACACAGAGTCGGTTACAATGGGAGGAGATCTACATATCCGTATCGCCAAGCTTGCCTTCCATGCCAAGGAAAGTCCCATCCGGACACGGGACGAAGTCTTCAATCTTGTATTTTCATAGTCCAGGAGTCCGGCTGAAGGTTATAGTCCGGCTATCCGGACACCCCCTAATCCAGGACTCCCTCAGCGACCCAGGCCTAGTCGATCACCGCCAGCTGTCGGAGGAGGGCGCGCCTGTATCGATATGGCCGCCCCGCACTGGCGATTCGCGCCGCGTGTCACGCGCAGGCTGGCTGCCCGCTGACCCAGCGCCTGCGATGTCGGGGACACGCCTGTGTCAGTTTTGAAGGAAATATGCCCTAGAGGCAATAATAAAGTTATTATTTATTTCCTTTTTCATGATAAATGTTTATTATTCATGCTAGAATTGTATTAACCGGAAACATAATACATGTGTGAATACATAGACAAACATAGTGTCACTAGTATGCCTCTACTTGACTAGCTCGTTAATCAAAGATGGTTAAGTTTCCTAACCATAGACATGAGTTGTCATTTGATTAACGGGATCACATAATTAGGAGAATGATGTGATTGACTTGACCCATTCCGTTAGCTTATCACTTGATCGTTTAGTATGTTGCTATTGCTTTCTTCATGACTTATACATGTTCCTGTAACTATGAGATTATGCAACTCCCGTTTACCGGAGGAACACTTTGTGTGCTACCAAACGTCACAACGTAACTGGGTGATTTTAAAGGAGCTCTACAGGTGTCTCCGAAGGTACATGTTGGGTTGGCATATTTCGAGATTAGGTTTTGTCACTCCGATTGTCGGACAGGTATCTCTGGGCCCTCTCGGTAAAGCACATCACTATAAGCCTTGCAAGCAATGTAGCTAATGAGTTAGTTACAGGATGATGCATTACATAACGAGTAAAGAGACTTGCCGGTAACGAGATTGAACTAGGTATTGAGATACCGATGATCGAATCTCGGGCAAGTAACATACCGATGCCAATGGGAACAACGTATGTTGTTATGCGGTCTGACCGATAAAGATCTTTGTAGAATATGTGGGAGCCAATATGAGCATCCAGGTTCCGCTATTGGTTATTGACCGAAAACGTGTTTCGGTCATGTCTACATTGTTCTCGAACCCGTAGGGTCCGCACGCTTAAGGTTTCGATGACAGTTATAGTATGAGTTTACATGTTTTGATGTACCGAAGGAGTACGGAGTCCCGGATGAGATCGGGGACATGACGAGGAGTCTCGAAATGGTCGAGACGTAAAGATTAATATATTGGATGATATGGTTAGGCCAAGAGGTCAAGCCCATGAGGCTCTAGGTCGGTGCAAAAGGAGTTTTGCGGAGGCCAGGGGGCCAAACGCCGGAGATCCTGGCGTCTGGCCCTGGGCCAGATGCCGAGTCCTGTGGCATCTGGGCCAGACGCCGAGGCCCGTGGCATCTGGGCCAGACGCCAAGGATTGTGGCGTTTGGTCCTGGAGTCCGAGTGGGACTCTTGCCTTTCGGGCAAAACCGACTTTGAGGAGGCTTTTGCTCCAAGTTTCAACCCCGGGGCTCAACATATAAATAGAGGGGCAGGGCTAGCACCAAAGACACAACAATTGATCCCTTGGATCTCTTAGCTGTGTGCGGTGCCCCCCTCCACCATAGTCCACCTCGATAATATCGTACCGGTGCTTAGGCGTAGCCCTGC
>NW_021222915.1:0-1933 GCF_002162155.2 Triticum dicoccoides
ACACCATTCACGTCTTACATCTTGAAGTGGATAGAGGAGCTTGTGGGGCTGAAATGGGCTGCCATCAGTGCGCCCCATTTGCTCCTGTTAGTTTTATTTAGAAATTCGTAGATCCTCTAAAAAAATAGAATTTTGTAGCTAATGTAAGTTCTAATCTTAGTAATAAAACTAACCTTTAAATATTCGTTAGGTATCAATATATATTATCACATACGCGCAAACAAAATAAATTACTTTTCTAAACTGTTCATGTATTATTTTAAAAATATACATATATATGTAAATAATATTTTTGAATTATTAAAATGTTTGTATAATTTAAAAAATGCAAATATATTTTAAATTTTCACTTCATAAATATTATTTTAGTTCTACAAATATTTCAATAATTATACACACATTTGTATAATTCGATGCTTGTACAATTAAAAATACTCATAATTTAAGATTTAAAGTGTTCATATGAATACTCCGTCGTGCTAATATATAAATTATATATTTTCAATATAAGTCACAAGTGAATATTTAGTAAATGTTTATATTCATCAATTTGAATAATTTAAATATAAGCTGCAAGTGTATTCTTTTTTATATTCATTAAGCATTTTAAGTGCCCGCATTTACTAAAAACAATTATAAATACATGTGTGTGTATTTAAATGTTTTTATGTAGTACTAATCATCGTTTGTATGTATAATATTTATAACACACAAATATTTTGAACTTTATTTTTATTACTTACGTTTTACAAATATTTCAAAAGGAACTAGCGCGTGCAAAATGGGCCGCATTATCTGCACCCAATTTAAGCCCCACATGCATCATCACTATACTGCATTTTATCATTTCCGAATATCCTTATGCTACATTAATATTTGTTATCCTTGTTGAACACGCAAGAGTAAAATGGTGCGGTGGTTGTGAGCACGTACGTCCAAGGTCTTTTTTGTGAGAAATAAAATTTTAATTTTCAAGGTTTTTTTTAGAAAAAAAACAGGCCACGCGCTTCAAGTCGCTGACAGCAGGCCCCATGCCATGTTAGCCCTCCAAGTCAACGTTGATTTCGTATCCAAACGCGATTAGGACCGTATTTGCACACCCGAGCCAAGTTATTGCACCAGTTCAATGTATGCCACAAGTTCTAACACCAAAGTGACCAGTTACACCAAGTTCAAGCACCACCGTTGTAATTGATTCGCATATAAGTTTTGTCACAAGTTAAACTTTGTTAAGTTTGACCAAACTTATATTAAAAGAGATAAACATTTACAATAGTACATATATACAATATGTAAATTAGTTCCATGATGTTGATTGGTATTGTGATTGTTAATATTTTTTCATATATACTTGGTCAATTTTTTTTCAAAGTTTGTTTTAGGATAAATCTTATAGTCAAAGTAAAATGAAAGGGAGGGAGTACTATATGTCTCCTTGTTTATACAAGGGTAAAACTCCGGTTCACTATGACGATAACGAGTTTCTCCCGCTTTATATTATAAAGCAACCATCCGATACAATTAACTCGCTAGGGCCGCAGCACAAACAAGCATAAAAGGAAAAAACAAAAGAAAGAAAAGAGAAACAAATGCCGACACCGGCAGATCGACGAAGAGAAGAAGACCGGCAACCGTTGCACCCACCGGAGAAGTACCACCGCGCCCCTGGTATTCCGAAGTGTCGCGCACCAAGCAACACCTTCAAGAAGGAATGCGACGGCGACGTCCCTGTTCCCCGAACAAGTCCTATGGTTTCCCCCGGTACACGGAAGGCAGTGGGGAAGGGATATACCCGACGCCCTTCAGGAAGGTCCGGCGGCACCCGCAGGTGTCAAGGTGCCAGGGATTTCTCCCGATCCACAACGACCACCACCAACCCAAGCACTTCGTAGTGCACCACCCACTCATCCGCCCACCAGCCTGTGCCACCACG
>NW_021222916.1:0-511 GCF_002162155.2 Triticum dicoccoides
GCAACAAAAAAAACAAAAAAAGTGTTTTCAAATTTGAAAACTAATGGCACTAACTGAAAGTCTATAATTTTTCTAAAACTAAAAGCAAAAAGAATTAAAAAATAAAGCAAAAAAAAAAGAAAATAAATAATGCAGAAAACAAAACAAAAAAACTGGAATAAATAAATAAATATAGCAACAATAAGTATTTTGTTGTAAGTAGAAACAAAATAAACTAAATAAAGCAACAAAAAAACAAAAAAAAGTGCCACCTACTGGGCCCCCACGGCCTGAATACGACTAGAAACCCTACCATGGGCCAGGATTCAGGCCCGCGGGAGGCCCAGTAGGCCCACAGGCACACATTGCACGGTTAGGCCCGAAAGCCTGCTTTAGAGAGGAGCTCGAGAGGGAAGGCGCACCGCACCTTATAAACAGGTGCGGCTCCCTCTCAACTAGCGAGGTGGGACTAAACATTTGGGCGCGGGGCAGCACAAGG
Source organism: Triticum dicoccoides (assembly GCF_002162155.2). Classification (NCBI taxonomy): domain Eukaryota; kingdom Viridiplantae; phylum Streptophyta; class Magnoliopsida; order Poales; family Poaceae; genus Triticum; species Triticum dicoccoides. The sequence continues at coordinate 479 of NW_021222916.1, forward strand.
CCTTTGGTCCCGGTTGGTTGCACCAACCGGGAC
>NW_021222917.1:0-2137 GCF_002162155.2 Triticum dicoccoides
CTACCTGGTTGGTTTAAGAAGCTTTGCATATGATCGATGGTCCAAGTGGTACTATTGTAGTGATGACTTTTCCCTTCCATTCTTTCTCAAAGATGGCGCAAGCAAGCTCCCAATAGAAGGTGATCATGAGAAAAGGTAAGTGTGGATCATTAGTACGTACTTTTGGTTCTGCCATATCTTCAACTGCTTCTAGGAGTATTTTTTTAACACATTGATCTTGTAAGTGCAGGGCTCTTCTTGGAGGGCGCCCCACTTTCGTCCACATCTTTGAGAAACTTGGCTATTACCCGGGTACTGGAGACACCGAGGAAATGGGAAAAGCATTCCTAGAAGCTGTGTTGGTATTTTGTGAGGCAAGGCGGGTCGTATGGATATTCATGGAAGTGAAGGAGAGAATTAAAAGGAAGGAAGAACCAAGGGACTTAGACTGCACCATCCCTGGTAGAGAAATCCACATGCACTATGCGTGGGGTGATGTTTCGGATTGGGGTCTTGACTCCAAACTAGTGTTAACTTCTGCCCAGAAAGGAGTGTACACGCCACCTAGGGACGACGATGGTAAGGCAGAAACTCTAGTAGTAATTGACAAGAGGAGCACGTTTGAGAGACTTATCGCACACGGAAGGGAAAGTGGACATCTGGGGCTGATAATGCGTGATGACGGTGTATTGGCTCCGGAGGGCAGCCGGGTGCTCATGCTGTTGAGGAAGAAGAAGGATCAGTTGGGAGCTAAATGCCGTGAACCGTATTTCCGTGAAGTGAAGGAGGATGAAGACGATGAGTGACGGCTGTACGTTCTGTGCTCCAGCAGGTCTGTTCTTTGCTTTGTGAAAGACCTATGAGGCGTCTCGATCTATCTCTATAGATCTTGATGCCTAATATATAAGCAGCTTCTCCAAGGTCCTTCATTGAAAAACACTTATTCAAGTAGGCCTTAATGCTATCCAAAAGTTCTATATCATTTCCCATCAAGAGTATGTCATCTACATATAATATGAGAAATGCTACAGAGCTCCCACTCACTTTCTTGTAAACGCAGGCTTCTCCATAAGTCTGCATAAACCCAAACGCTTTGATCATCTCATCAAAGCGAATGTTCCAACTCCGAGATGCTTGCACCAGCCCATAAATGGATCGCTGGAGCTTGCATACTTTGTTAGCATTCTTAGGATCGACAAAACCTTCCGGCTGCATCATATACAGTTCTTCCTTAAGATGTCCGTTAAGGAATGCCGTTTTGACGTCCATTTGCCATATCTCATAATCATAGTATGCGGCAATTGCTGACATGATTCGGACGGACTTTAGCTTCGCTACGGGAGAGAATGTCTCATCGTAGTCAACCCCTTGAACTTGTCGATAACCCTGAGCGACAAGTCGAGCTTTATAGATGGTAACATTTCCATCCGCGTCCGTCTTCTTCTTAAAGATCCATTTGTTTTCTATCGCTCGCCGACCATCGGGCAAGTCTGTCAAAGTCCATACTTTGTTTTCATACATGGATTCTATCTCGGATTTCATGGCTTCAAGCCATTTGTTGGAATCTGGGCCCGCCATCGCTTCTTCATAGTTCGAAGGTTCACCGTTGTCTAACAACATGATTTCCAAGACAGGGTTGCCGTACCACTCTGGTGCGGAACGTGTCCTAGTGGACCTTCGAAGTTCAGTAGGAGCTTGATCTGAAGTATCTTGATCATCATCATTAACCTCCTCTCTTGTCGGTGCAGGCACCACAGGAACATCTTCCTGAGTTGCACTACTTCCTGTTTCAAGAGGCATTACTTCATCAAGCTCTACTTTCCTCTCACTTAATTCTTTCGAGAGAAACTCTTTTTCCAGAAAGGATCCGTTCTTGGCAACAAAGATCTTGCGCTCGGATCTTAAGTAGAAGGTATACCCAATGGTTTCCTTAGGGTATCCTATGAAGACGCATTTTTCCGACTTGGGTTCGAGCTTTTCAGGTTGAAGTTTCTTGACATAAGCATCGCATCCACAAACTTTTAGAAACGACAGCTTAGGTTTCTTCCCAAACCATAATTCATACGGTGTCGTCTCAACGGATTTAGACGGTGCCCTATTTAAAGTGAATGTAGCTGTCTCTAGACCGTATCCCCAAAATGATAGCGGTAAATCGAGA
>NW_021222918.1:0-478 GCF_002162155.2 Triticum dicoccoides
TATTACAATCTTTTTACCGTCACACACCAATTTCTGGCGCCGTTGCCAGGGAGGGATTGACAACCCCTTTAACACGTTGGGTTGCGAGGTGCTGTTATTTGTGTGCAGGAGCTTTCTACGTTGTGTTGCTTGCTTCTCCTAATGGTTCGATAACCTTGTTTACATAACTGAGGGAAATACCTACCACCGCTGTGCTGCATCATCCCTCCCTCTCCGGGAAAATACCGACGTAGTTCCAGCTGCCATCAAGGAGAATTTCTGGCGCCGTTGCCGGGGAGGATCTTCAACATAACCAGGTTCCTAATCACAAATCTCATCTCCTAGCAATTCACATTATTCGCCATTTGCCTCTCGTTTTCCTCTCCCCCACTTCACGAAAATTTGTCGTTTTATTCACCTCTCTTTTTCCGTTCGCCTTTTTCTCGTCAGATCTTTTGTTTGCTTGTGTTGCCATGTGCCTTCTATATGCTTGCATCTT
>NW_021222919.1:0-392 GCF_002162155.2 Triticum dicoccoides
TTTAGTTCCTTGCTTTCCTGCTGCGTTTCTCGTCTTTTTCACTTTGTGGACAAGTCTCTGTGTTCGTCTGTTAAGCTATCACCTCACCTCGGTTGTTGTCACTATGTATGGACCTGATCTCTCCATCGTTGACTGGAATACCCGTGGGCTAAACGACCAAGGTCGCAAAGACACCGTCCATGCCTTCCTCGCAGATACTCGCTGTCATATCGCTTGCATTCAAGAGACCAAGCTCGACCACATCGATCAACAAACGGCTTCTTATATCGGCGGTCTTAGTCTTCGCTCCTTCGCTCACCGTCCGGCCATCGGCACCCGGGGCGGCATCCTCTTACTCTGGAATGAGGATCATGTGGAGGTCTCCAATGTTCACCTCGGCACTTACTTGATCT
>NW_021222920.1:0-1671 GCF_002162155.2 Triticum dicoccoides
GCCTCCTGCCTGGGATCCTCCTAAACTACTCCTGGTCGTCGTCAGCGGGCTGCACGTAGTAGTAGGCACCTCCGGGGTAGTAGTCGTCGTCGACGGTGGCGTCTGGCTCCAGGGCTCCAGCATCTGGTTGCGACAACCAGGTAGAAGGGAAAGGGAGAAAAGAGGGAGAAAAGCAACCGTGAGTACTCATCCAAAGTACTCGCAAGCAAGGAGCTACACTACATATGCATGGGGATATGTGTAAAGGGCCATATCGGTGGACTGAACTGCAGAATGCCAGAATAAAAGGGGGATAGCTAATCCTGTCGAAGACTACGCTTCTGGCAGCCTCCGTCTTGCAGCATGTAGAAGAGAGTAGATTGAAGTCCTCCAAGTAGCATCTCCAAGTAGCAACTCCAAGTAGCAACTCCAAGAAGCATCGCATAGCATAATCCTACCCGGCAATCCTCTCCTCGTCGCCCTGTAGAAAAGCAATCACCGGGTTGTCTGTGGAACTTGGAAGGGTGTGTTTTATTAAGTATCCGGTTCTAGTTGTCATAAGGTCAAGGGACAACTCCAAGTCGTCCTGTTACCGAAGATCACGGCTATTCGAATAGATTAACTTCCCTGCAGGGGTGCACCACATAGCCCAACACGCTCGATCCCATTTGGCCGGACACACTTTCCTGGGTCATGCCCGGCCTCGGAAGATCAACACGTCGCAGCCCCACCTAGGCAAAACAGAGAGGCCAGCACGTCGGTCTAAACCTAAGCGCACAGGGGTCTGGGCCCATCGCCCATAGCACACCTGCACGTTGCGAGGGCGGCCGGAAGCAGAACTAGCCCCCTTAATACAAGAGCAGGCTTACGTTCCAATCCGGCGCGCGCCGCTCCGTCGCTGACGTCTGAAGTGCTTCGGCTGATACCACGACGTCGGGATACCCATAACTACTCCCACGTAGATGGTTAGTGCGTATAAGCTCGTAGCCAACTCAGATCAAATACTAAGATCTCGTTAAGCGTGTTAAGTATCCGCGAATGCCGAACAGGGCCAGGCCCACCTGTCTCCTAGGTGGTCTCAACCTGCCCTGTCGCTCCGCCACCAAGTAACAGTCAGGGGCCGTCGGGAACCCAGGCCCACCTCTACCGGGATGGAGCCACCTGCCCCTTCAGCCCCCAACTCCGAACAGTATCACAGGTAATGTAATAGTGTAAAGTATATAGTATATGCCCGTGATCACCTCCCGAAGTGATCACAGCCCAGTAGTATAGCATGGCAGACGGACAAGAGTGTAGGGTCACTAATGGAACACTAGCATCCTATACTAAGCATTTAGGATTGCGGATAAGGTATCAATGACTGTAGCAACAATGACAGGCTATGCATCAGAATAGGATTAATGGAAAGCAGTAACATGCTACACTACTCTAATGCAAGCAATATAGAGAAGAGTAGGCGATATCTGGTGATCAAAGGGGGGGCTTGCCTGGTTGCTCTGGCAAGAAAGTGGGGCCGTCAACACCGTAGTCGTACTGGGTAGCAGCGGCGTCGGTCTCGGTGTCTAGCGAGAGAAGAGGGGGGAAGAAACAATAAATACTTAAGCAAACAGATGCATAGCGATGCATGACATGACAAGTAACGATGCTAGGGGTGCCCTAACACGGTATGAGGTGATACCGATGAAGGGGGGG
>NW_021222921.1:0-405 GCF_002162155.2 Triticum dicoccoides
AATATTACCCAGCATGATGATGTATCCATGTAGCGTTAGCATATGATCCATGATGATGTATTTTCCATGTTGTGATGGAGGCCTTTTTTGCCTTGTCCACCCGAGAGGCCCTTGAGTTTGCTGGAATGTCGATTAACTTCCGTTCCAGCAAATTCGGGTACTCCATGTGTCCTATTTTCAGCAAAGGTCATGCTGAAATTTTCCGTGAATTTTAGCATGACTTTGCTAAAAATAGGACATATGGGGTACTTCTGACTAATGCATGGGCCGGGGTACTTGTGACTAATGATGAAAGCTTAGGCTTTTAGGGTGCCTCGGCGTCGAAAAACCCTCAATGATAAAATCTTAGATTTTAGGATGCCTCGGTGTCGACAAACCCTAAATGATGAGACCATGATCTTGTTC
>NW_021222922.1:0-1248 GCF_002162155.2 Triticum dicoccoides
CATTTTCTGTGTCATCACTAACATTGTCTGTGTCATCATAATCATAGTTCATGACTTCATCAGCTCGGTCGTCGAGATCGAATATCTTTTCATCACCCTCTCCGGTATTGTTCAGATATTAGGAGCCGTCATCATTCAGATCATCTAGCCTATGAGGGCTGCGTATGATGTCGAACAATTCCTCTTCTCTCTCTGTCGATATTGTCCGCCATAGCTTTTACTTTACTAATTAATACAGAAGAAATATAAAACAATTTAGTATTCAAATTACAATGCATGGATGCAGTTAATCAATAAGGAAAAACTGAATCTCGAATACATCGTCTCGAATATATAATCTCGAATACATCATCGTCTTAATATATATAATCTCGAATACATCGTCTCGAATATTATATATCGAATACATCACTGGCTAGGTACCTAATAAAGATCGAGTACTACAGAAGAATCTAGGGCACACCCAAAGAGAAGGAACCATCACAGGATCATATCTCTGGTCATATGCCCAAAGAACCCGCCAAGTAGTGGAGAACCTGACGTCGTCCATAGCAGCCATGTAGCGATGGATGTGCTCATCTTCCTCCCTGACACAGCGACGCACCACCTCCGGCGGGGCCGGGTGCCTCTGCACCGAATGTGGCCCACACGAACGCCACCAAAGAAGATCATGGTCGACGACGGGACCCGAGGTCGGGTTCCTCACCAAGCGGCGCGCCCCTCCAGGTAGCACCTCCCAGTGCCAGCCCGGCGGAGCCCAGTCCCGGACATGGGTCCTCTGAAGCATGACGTCGTCGCGAACGGGTCGACGGCGAGGATGCGGGCCAGGCATATCGTAGAGAACAAATACTATATGCCCGCAAAAAGTAACATTTTTTAAATGATTAGATTGTGATAACTAAAATTCTATATATATGCAAATTATAACAATTTGACATTAATCTAATTCATCTAACTAAAACTAATTCTAAAAATTCCTGATTATATAAAAAACATTTCTATAACAATTCGAATATTTATATAATTAAAAAACAGAAAAATTGCTAACATTTCTATAAATATTTCTATAACTAAAAAACAAAAAACATTTATAATATTTCTATATAACTAACATTTCTAATATTTATATAACTAAAAAACAGAATAATTTCCTAACATTTCTATAACTAAAAAATAGGAAAAAATTAACAAACAAACTAATAATGTGTGTGTGTGTAGTGTGTGTGTGTAGTGTGTGTGTGTGTGTGT
>NW_021222923.1:0-1150 GCF_002162155.2 Triticum dicoccoides
CCGGATGAATTGTTGTTGAGCCCATTGATAACATCCTTATCTCCTCCATGATTTTGTTGAACATTAAGCCAGTGTTGGAAACTTGTATAAGCATTTTCTTCATGCCCCGTTCATGAAGTGTATGCTTGGATGGAATAAGTGACTTCCTCTAATTCATGTGCATTTGGTGCAAGTTGCCGCCATGAATTCGAGGAAGATTGTTTTGTTTCTTTTGGAATCATCCCAAATCAGTCATGCACGTGCGAAGAATTCTGTGGTCTGTTAGACTGATCATCATCATTCCATATGTATTCCGTAGCACCCCAAGCCACTAATTGATTTGTTCAAGGAGAAGGAGTATCTTCATAAGAGCTAATTCGGACTTATGAAAGAACTTCGATATCCTCGCTGATGGTTCCCAACTAGAACTCGGTAGTGTTTTATTGTAAGACTACCATGTGATCATGTTTGTCTGAGGCAGCGTGTTCACACATGTGTAGCAGAACCAGCTCATGTTTTGGAGCTTGCTATCGTAGTTCATTTCCCGAGAATCTCGCAACGTCATTTCGTCGATTTGTGTTGCAAACTTTCATTTTTCTTCCTAGACTCGATGAGTCTGGAATATCCTGACACCAACCAGATCTGAGTCTCAGGCAGATATGATGGTTGGAACATTTCCCAAGAACTATAATACTGGTCCCTCGATAACCGGTAAAGTGGATGTCATGGCCAACACACCCCGCCGGGAGACCTAATATTGTAGTATCTTGACTGGAGAAGTTGGCCACCTCCCCATAGGGATTTCGTAGGTTTACTCCCTAGTTGTCCTTATGGATTTTTGTGTTCCCGAAGTCCGACCTTTTACTTGATGTCTAGTTATCAAACCATATTTATGAATGGGATACACTAGCACATCAAGGAGAACATTAGAGGCGGAGTGCTAAATGTCTCTCGGTCGATCATCCAGATTTTATTTTCCTTGGCCCCGCCAAGGGTGAAACCTGAGAAAGGGTTATCCTCCTTTGCATCTGCATCGTCCATCGCTGGTCATCATGGTAGTATGTTGTGTTGTCAGCACCCTTGACATGGATGTTGGTAAAACCTTGATGATTGTGGAAATGCTCAAGTTCTTGAGAGCACGCACAAGCGCTAGGTGTTATCTTCGGCACTA
>NW_021222924.1:0-9065 GCF_002162155.2 Triticum dicoccoides
CAAAGAATTTCAGAGTGAAGTGGAAAAATCATCGTAACAAGAAAAATAAAGTTTCTACGATCTGATCGCGGAGACAAATATTTGAGTTACGAGTTTGGTCTTCAATTAAAACAATGTGGAATAGTTTCACAAATTCATGCCACCTGGAACACCACATCATAATGGTGTGTCCGAACGTCATAACCGTACTTTATTGGATATAGTACAATCTATGATGTTTCTTACCGATTTACCAATATCGTTTTGGGATCATGCATTAGAGACAACTGCATTCACGTTAAATAGGGCACCATCTAAATCCGTTGAGACGACACTATATGAACTGTGGTTTAGCAAGAAACCAAAGTTGTCGTTTCTTAAAGTTTGGGGCTGCGATGCTTATGTGAAAAAGTTTCATCCTGATAAGCTCAAACCCAAATCGGAGAAGTGCGTCTTCATAGAATACCCAAAGGAGACTGTTGGGTACACCTTCTATCACAGATCCGAAGGCAAGACATTCGTTGCTAAAAATGGATCCTTTCCAGAGAAGGAGTTTCTCTCGAAAGAAGTGAGTGGGAGGAAAGTAGAACTTGATGAGGTAACAGTACCAGCTCCCTTATTGGAAAGTAGTTCATCACAGAAATCGGTTCCTGTGACACCTACACCAATTAGTGAGGAAGTTGATGATAATGATCATGAAACTTCAGATCAAGTTGTTACTAAACTTCGTAGATCAACCCGAGTAAGATCCGCACCAGAGTGGTACGGTAATCCTATTCTGGAAGTCATGTTACTAGACCATGATGAACCTACGAACTATGAGGAAGCGATGATGAGCCCAGATTCCGCGAAATGGCTTGAGGCCATAAAATCTGAGATATGATCCATGTATGAGAACAAAGTATGGACTTTGATTGACTTGCTGGATGATCAGCAAGCCATGTTAATTAAATGGGTTTTTAAGAGGAAGACGGACGCTGATAGTATTGTTACTATCTACAAAGCTAGAATTGTCGCAAAAGGTTTTCGACAAGTTCAAAGTGTTGACTACGATGAGAGTTTCTCACTCGTATCTATGCTTAAGTCTGTCCGAATCATGTTAGCAATTGCCGCATTTTATGAAATCTGGCAAATGGATAAACAAAACTGCATTCCTTAATGGAGTTATTAAATAAGAGTTGTATGTGATGCAACCAAGAGGTTTTGTCGATCCTAAAGGTGTTAACAAAATGTGCAAGCTCCAGCGATCCATCTATGGACTGGTGCAAGCATCTCGGAGTTGGAATATACGCTTTGATAAGTTGATCAAAGCATATAGTTTTATACAGACTTGCGGTGAAGCCTGTATTTCAAGAAAGTGAGTGGGAGCACTACAATATTTCTGACAAGTATATGTGAATGACATATTGTTGATCAGAAATAATGTAGAATTATTCTGCAAAGCATAAAGGAGTGTTTGAAAGGAGTTCTTTAAAATAAATACCTCAGTAAAGCTACTTACATATTGAGCATCAAGATCTATAGAGATAAATCAAGACGCTTGATAAGTTTTTCAATGAGTACATACCTTGACAAGATTTTGAAGTAGTTCAAAATGAATAGTCAAAGAAAGAGTTCTTGCCTGTGTTACAAGGTGTGAAATTGAGTAAGACTCAAAACCCGACCATGGCAGAAGATAGAAAGAGAATGAAAGTCATTCCCTATGCCTTGGCCATAGGTTCTATAAAGTATGCCATGCTGTGTACCAGATCTATTATATACCCTACACTGAGTTTGGCAAGGGAGTACAATAGTGATCTAGGAGTAGATCACTGGACAGCGGTCAAAATTATCCTTAGTGGAATAAGGATATGTTTCTCGATTATGGAAGTGACAAAAGGTTCGTCGTAAAGGGTTACGTCAATGCAAGTTTTGACACCGATCTGGATGACTCTAAGTCTCAATCTAGATACATATTGAAAGTGGGAGCAATTAGCTAGAGTAGCTCCGTGCAGAGCATTGTAGACATAGAAAATTGCAAAATACATAACGGATCTGAATGTGAAAGACCCGTTGACTAAGATTGTCTCACAAGCAAAACATGATCACACCTTAGTACTCTTTGGGTGTTAATCACATAGCGATGTGAACTAGATTACTGAATCTAGTAAACCCTTTGGGTGTTGGTCACATGGCGATGTGAACTATGGGTGTTAATCACATGATGATGTGAACTATCGATGTTAATCACGTGATGTGATCTAGATTATTGACTCTAATGCAAGTGGGAGACTGAAGGAAATATGCCTTAGAGGCAATGATAAAGTTATTATTTATTTCCTTATATCATGGTAAATGTTTATTATTCATGCTAAAATTGTATTAACCGGAAACATAATACATGTGTGAATATATAGACAAACAGAGTGTCACTAGTATGCCTCTACTTGACTAGCTTGTTAATCAAAGATGGTTATGTTTCCTGACCATGGACAAAGAGTTGTTATTTGATTAACGGGATCACATCATTAGTTGAATGATCTGATTGACATGACCCATTCCGTTAGCTGAGCACCCGATCGTTTAGTATGTTGCTATTGCTTTCTTCATGACTTATACATGTTCCTACGACTATGAGATTATGCAACTCCCGTTTACCGGAGGAACACTTTGTGTGCTACCAAACGTCACAACGTAACTGGGTGATTATAAAGGTGCTCTACAGGTGTCTCCAAAGGTACTTGTTGGGTTGGCGTATTTCGAGATTAGGATTTGTCACTCCGAATGTCGGAGAGGTATCTCTGGGCCCTCTCGGTAATACACATCACTTAAGCCTTGCAAGCATTTCAACTAATGAGTTAGTTGCAAGATGATGTATTACGGAACGAGTAAAGAGACTTGCCGGTAACGAGATTGAACTAGGTATTGGATACCGACGATCGAATCTCGGGCAAGTAACATACCGATGACAAAGGGAACAACGTATGTTGTTATGCGGTTTGACCGATAAAGATCTTCGTAGAATATGTAGGAACCAATATGGGCATCCAGGTCCCGCTATTGGTTATTGACCGGAGACGTGTCTCGGTCATGTCTACATTGTTCTCGAACCGTGGGGTCCGCACGCTTAAGGTTTCGATGATAGTTATATTATGAGTTTATGAGTTTTGATGTACCGAAGGAGTTCGGAGTCCCGGATGAGATCGGGGACATGACGAGGAGTCTCGAAATGGTCGAGACGTAAAGATCGATATATTGGACTACTATATTCGGAGTTCGGAAAGGTTCCGAGTGATTCGGGTATTTATCGGAGTACCGGAGAGTTACGAGAATTCGCCGGGGAGAAGTATTGGGCCTTATTGGGCCCTGCGGGAAAGAGAGAGGGGCTGCCTAGGGCAGGCCGCACGCCCCCCCATAGCCTAGTCCGAATTGGACTAGGGGGAGGGGCCGCACCCCCTCCTTCCTTCCCTTCTCTCTTCCCCTTCCTTGTCTCCTACTCCTAATACATGGAAGGTCTCCTAGTTGGACTAGGAAAGGGGGAATCCTACTCCCGGTGGGAGTAGGACTCCCCTAGGGCGCGCCATAGTAGAGGGCCGGCCCTCCCCTCCTCCACTCCTTTATATACGGGGTAGGGGGCACTCCATAGACACACAAGTTGATCTTCGTGATCGTTCCTTAGCCGTGTGCGGTGCCCCCCTCCACAATATTACACCTCGGTCATATTGTAGCGGTGCTTAGGCGAAGCCCTGCGACAGTTGAACATCAAGATCGTCACCACGCCGTCATGCTGACGGAACTCCTCCCCGAACCTCTGCTGGATCGGAGCCCGGGGTGCGTCATCGAGCTGTACGTGTGTCAAGAACTCGAAGGTGCCGGAGTAACGGTGCTTGGATCGGTTGGACCGGGAAGACGTACGACTACTTCCTCTACGTTGCGTCAACGCTTCCGCTTCGGTCTACGAGGGTACGTAGACAACACTCTCCCCTCTTGTTGCTATGCATCACCATGATCTTGCGTGTGCGTAGGAAATTTTTTGAAATTACTACGTTCCCCAACACTTTCTATTTCTGAAAATAAAAAAATATTAGTGGCAACCTAGCCTTCTCCATTAACCACGGCACTAGTAGAAAACAGGGCTTTGGTCCAGGCCTGAAGAGGGCATTAACCCCGATTCTCCTATGAACCAGGGCCAATGGGTGCAGTAGTCCCGGTTCGTGAGGCCACGGGGCCGGCCGGGCCTCATGGGCCATTGGTCCCGGTTCGTCTGACCCCTTTGGTCCCGGTTCCACACACGAACCGAGACCAATGGGCCTCGCTCCTGGCCCACAATCTTTAGTCCCGGTTGCTGTCTGGAACCGGGATTGTCGGTGTCAAAACCGGCGGATCTCGGGTAGGGGGTCCCGAACTGTACGTCTAAGGCTAATGGTAACAAGAGGCGGGGGACACAATGTTTACCCAGGTTCGGGCCCTCTCTATGGAGGTAATACCCTACTTCCTGCTTGATTGATCTTGATGGATATGAGTATTACAAGAGTTGATCTACCACGAGATCGTAATGGCTAAACCCTAGAAGTCTAGCCTATGAGGTTATAATGATTGTGGCTAAACTCTAGAAGTCTAAACCCTCCGGTTTATATAGACACCGGGGGAGCTAGGGTTGTATAAAGTCGGTTACAGAGAAAGGAATCTACATATCCGAATCGCCAAGCTTGCCTTCCACGCCAAGGAGAGTCCCATCCGGACACGGGACGAAGTCTTCTATCTTGTATTTTCATAGTCCAACAGTCCGGCCAAAGTATATAGTCCGGCTGTCCGAGGACCCCTTAGTCTAGGACACCCTCAGTAGCCCCTGAACCAGGCTTCAATGACGTTGAGTCTGGCGCGCAGATTGTCTTCGACATTGCAAGGTGGGTTCCTTCTCCGAATACTTCAAAGTAAATTTCGAACACAAGAATCGTGTCCAGCTCTACAAAACAAATTCCACACTCGCCCATAGAGAATATAATACTTCACGAGTCCAATCCGCTGACAATTTTGGTAGTATGAAATGACGTCATTACCCGGTCATTATTCGAACCGTTTTTTAGTCTGCCGCTCTGTATTTCAAGGTGCGGTTTTTATTTGCACGTCTTGTCAAAGCAGAGATCGTGTCCTCTTATTACGGGATTTTCATCAACACGGGCGTGGGTAACCCAACCGTTCTGTTGGCATAATTCCTCGGGAATAGGCATGTTTTAAGGACAGAGGGGACTCTCGATATCCATCGCCTTTATAAAGGGGTTAGCGCATGTCCTCTTTATTTTGTGCTAGTTCTTCCCTCTGCCTTCCTCCTCAAGTTCCAACACTCAAGGGTCAATCTAGTTGCTTCAAGCCTCCAGCCATGTCCAGACCCAGCCTTCAAGCCCGGTGGATGGCCTCTTCTGTCACAGAGGAAGACATCTCGAAGCTTAGGGAGGCAAGATACTTGACTACGGAAATCTACCACAGGCTTCCTGCTCAAGGGCAGGTTATTTCTACTCCCAGATCCAATGTGAGGGTCGTGTTCAGCTCTCACTTCCTCCGAGGGCTTGGGTTTGCTCTTCATCCCTTTGTTCGAGGACTTATGTTTTATTACGGGCTAGATTTCCATGATCTAGCTCCAGACTCCTTCCTCCACATCTCGACGTTCGTTACCACGTGTGAGGCCTTCCTCCATATCTCCCTACACTTCGGCTTATGGCTCAAGACCTTTTGCGTGAAACCGAAGGTAATCGGCGGGAAACAAGTGGAGTGCGGAGGAGCTTCAATAAGCAATCTTATCAACTCCACTTGGCCAAAGGGCTCCTTCGCAGAATCTTCTGATTTATGGCAACTGGAGTGGTTTTACATCACCGAACCCCGCGGTACAAAGCGGGTAGCTGCTCCTGCGTTTCGGTCCGGTCCTCCGCCACAACTCGCATCGTGGATTAACAAGGGGCTGGACTGGGGATCTACAGACCAAGTGCGGATACTGCAAAGCCGCATCCGGAGCCTTATTCAGAAGGACACCGGTCTCATCGATGTAATACAAGTAATGTTAGTCCACCTGATCCTACCTTGTCAGCGACGCCATCTTCGCATGTGGGAATTTAATCCGGAAGGTCCATGGACTCTTCATTACCTCTCTGGCATGATGCTCAAAGAGATGTGGAAATTGTTCTTCGGTGCATGAAAACAGTGGCCGGATACTACAGAAGACATCGGTCTTGACTGCAACAATCCGGATACTCCGATAAGTACTCGAGCCCCGAACACGATTTAGTCAAATTATTCATGACAATGTACTAATAAAACTCTATCCGGCCAGGGCTGGCTAAAGAAGGCGGACATAATCAGGTGTTCGGCTCCACTTCCCGAGGATAATGCCGATCCGTTGTTTACAAGGATGCTGGCTCTGGCGCCATATGAAGTGCCGTCGGGGGAAGATAAAGAAGAGGACGAAGAGGCCCGAGGCAGCTTCCACTTTGGAGGCTCACCAGGCAATTCGTCCGGGGAGATTAGAACTCCCGCTTCCAAAGGTGGAAGGGAAGGGCAAACTGACATCCCTTCTCCCCATGGGAAGAAAAGGCCCGCTTCCGAAGACTCGGAAAGAGAAGCTCGTAAGCGGGGGAAGGTATCCCAGTTAGGGGGTGATATTGACACGCAGTCACCCCGCAAAGATAGGCCCTCAGCCACATCGTAAGTGAATCCGGGTGTTTTAAACAGGTCCCATTCTTTCCTAGTCATAAGGGTAATATTTTAAACTCATGTTTGCAGTCCGGCACGCAGCCCTGCTCAACAGTCCTCCTCTTTGGGGGATCTACTTCCAGAGATGATGGAGAGAAAGACACCTCCACAGATCTCCCTGCCTGATGAGGAAGACACTGGCGAGGTGTCGTCCCGAAGGTTCCTTCCCGATCTGCAAGCGGCGCAAGGGACAGTGAGAACCGGGGCCCAAGATAATACTTCGGCCGCCCAGGGTCCGGGGTGTGTAGCCCCTACAGGAAACAACAAAAGTCCCGGACTATCAGGTGTCCAAGGGACGCCGGATGTTTTGATGGACATTTTGCAACATGCCTCCGTCTCAGAGGAACATCGGTCCGCGAAAAGCGGATTGAATGAAGCCTTTTCTAGCCTACCAAGAGGCTTCAAGGTACGTAGTGTAATTTCAGTTATATTGTAAGTGCAAATTGCACCTGTGTATGGATAGTAGCCCCTGAGACTCTGGTTGACATCCAAAGGAATGCGATCAGAGGATCAAATATATGCCCAGGAAATGATATGACTAACTGAAACACAGGTTGTTACATTCGTGGGGATTGCCCAAGCTATCGAGATAGCACATTTGAAGAAGAAAGTTGATGTGGCGGATGATGACATTACGCTTATGAATAGGTGGCTCGATGAGGCGCAAGGTATGTCTCTGGGGCACTCAGTACATGCTAGTATTGTGAAATGAGCGTGATACTGAAAAGTTGTATATGCATAACTGCAGATAGTGCCGCCGCATTTGAGACCCTTCGGGCAGAACTTGCCTGTGGCAAGGAGCAAGCCAGGATGAGTAATGCGGCTGCCGAAAAGTTAGCCGCCGAATTAAAAGTGGAGCAGACTGCTCGTTGTCAGTGCGAGGAGAGGATATCCACCATGGCAATTGAGTTGAAGAATTCCACTAGCCGATGCCAAGATCTTGAGAAAGAAAACAAAGCCAAAGCGGCCAAACTAGACAAGGCCTTACAACAGGCGAAGGAAGCCCGGTCTTAGACTAGAGCAGCTCGGGAGGAGATCCGACAAGCTGGGGAGATCGCGACTGGTAAGCCTTTTTTATTAAAAAATAAGTTAAGCGATCCGAAATATGCACTGCTCAATCAACGGTGGAGTTCTCCGGACCCCTTTATGGACCTGCCGAAGAGTGCTTCCAATGTGAATCAGTTTTTCCACGCGCAAGAAGGACATGTAACAAAAAAGCTTTTTTGGCCACAATTCGACACGTCGAAGCGTCCACTGTTGAACGAACAGATGGCCCAATGGGCCGAGCTCCACAGGATGTCCGGCACTGCCATGAAGGACGTCATAACCCAGCTATGGCCAACTGAACCCATTCCGGATAGTTATTTCGGTTTGGCGTGGCGGCTTGTTAATGCGGTGCCGCGTATTTCAACGTTGTGAAGCGGTTAACGTGCATAGAAGGTGCACGGATAGCCCTTGCCCGTGCCAAGATAGACTGGGCGAAGATGACGACCACCCATATTGCAGCGCAGAGTCCACCCGAAGGCAAGGACATTAACATGCCAGAAAATTACTTTGAAGATGTCCTAGAGGGTGCCCGCTTAATAGAGGGTCAGTGCTCAAAAAATATTATGTTCGAGTGAGGTGTATCAAAATTGTAATAACAATAGTATGATACATTTAGGGCTATATTTTTATACTTTTTGCCCATCCTTCTTCTTGTAGACGTTGTTGGGCCTTTAAGTGCACATGTTTGTAGGACAGTAGCAAATTTCCCTCAAGTGGATGACCTAAGGTTTATCAATCCGTAGGAGGCGTAGGATGAAGATGGTCTCTCTCAAACAACCCTGCAACCAAATAACAAAAAGTCTCTTGTGTCCCCGACACACCCAATACAATGGCAAATTGTATAGGTGCACTAGTTCGGCGAAGAGATGGTGATACAAGTGCAAAATAGATAGTAGATATAGGTTTTTGTAATCTGAAATAATAAAAACAACAAGGTAACAAGTGATAAACGTGAGCGTAAATGGTATTGCAATGATAGGAAACAAGGCCTAGGGTTCATACTTTCACTAGTGTAAGTTCTCTCAACAATAATAACATAGATTGAACATATGACAATCCCTCAACAAGCAACAAAGAGTCACTCCAAAGACACTAATAGCGGAGAACAAACGTAGAGATTATGGTCGGGTACGAAACCACCACAAAGCTATTCTTTCGGATCGATCTATAAAAGAGTTTGTACTAGAATAACACCTTAAGATACAAATCAATCAAAACCCTAATGTAACCTAGATACTCCATTGTCACCTCAAGTATCCGTGGGCATGATTATACGATATGCATCACACAATCTCAGATTCATCCAACCAACATAA
>NW_021222925.1:0-882 GCF_002162155.2 Triticum dicoccoides
TTATTGTTTGCCTATTTTTGAATTTGAATTTGAATCGGTTTCGAACTAACTCGAGATTAGCAACTATAAACGAGGTGACGTGGCACCATTAGCAGAGGTTACTGTAGCTTGATTATCCGGGCGTCACAATTCTCCTCCACTATAAGAAATCTCGTCCCGAGATTTAAGAGGGGGACTAAGGGGGGAGGGATTGGGTTACGAAAATTCTAACGAGCGTTCTCGGTCTTGGTTGCTCTTCCTGAAGAGGTCGATCCATTACATTGATGTCTTCAGTCCTCTCCTTCAGGTCATCATGATGAAGTTTGTCGTCCTTTCTTCGGGGTTCCATCGTACTTACGAAAGGTTAAAGGGTGGGTATTCCGAGAGAATGGACCTCTGCAGGTTTGACTATCTGGTCGATAACATCGGGGAGGGTGGCGGAAGTAACTCTCGAATTGAAACTTAAGAAAATATCAAGAGCAGAGTAAGGAGGTATCCTGGGAAGTTTCGAGCGGGCAGGCAATCGTTCGATGTCTGACATGTGGCGTGAAAGGGGTTCGAAGCCACGAGAATAAGTATTTGTCTGATACCAGATTGAAGGTGGCTCATGAATTACATACGAGGCCACGCGCGAGGAACAACCTTGGGTACAGGGGGGTACAGGAGAGTCAGGTTTCGATCCTGTGGAACTGTGGGTTATGGGCCCACAATGTGGGTTAAAAGTAGGAAAAGCGTTGACGTCTTGCACCATCATGCAAGCAAGGCATGTCAGAGGATAGCCTATCAGTTATGTCGGCAACAATGTCGGTACCAAGGGCGAGGGACGAAGAGAACCATTTTCCTGCTCGTTGAACGAGGCGGGCCAATAGGCAAGGTTCTCGTCCATCGGTGGCTACCGAAATG
>NW_021222926.1:0-1053 GCF_002162155.2 Triticum dicoccoides
AGTACAGCGGCGGTAGGTATTTTTCTCAGATATGAAACCAAGGTTATCGAACCAGTAGGAGAACCAAGCAACACGACGTAAACAGCTCCTGCACACAGATAACAAATCCTCGCAATCTGACGTGTTAAAAGGGGTTGTCAATCCCTTTCGATTAACAGTGTCAGAAATTGATGCCTGAGGGAGAAAGTTGTAATAGATTGGATAAATAGATCGCAAATAAAATAAAGTGCAACAAAGTATTCTTGGGTTTTTGGATTAATAGATCTGAAAATAAAAACAAATAAAAGTAGATCGCAAAGGCAAATATATGAGAAAGAAGACCCGGAGTCGTAGATTTCACTAGTGGCTTCTCTCAAGAAAAATAGCAAAGCGGTGGGTGAATAAATTACTATTGGACAATTGATAGAACCTTAAATAATTATGACGATATCCAGGCAATGATCATTACATAGGCATCTCGTCGAATATTAGTAGACCGACTCCTGCCTGCATCTATTACTATTACTCCACACATCGACCGCTATCGAGCATGCATTTAATGTATAATTCATGAAGAAACGGAGTAATGCAATAAGAACAATGACATGATGTAGACAAAATCTATCTATGTAGAGATAGATCCCATTATTTTATTCTTAGTAGCAACGATACATACGAACGATACATCGTTTTGATGTAACCTCACTACGTTGAGAACGTGTTGAAGTGGTTTGGCTTTACAGATCGCAAGCCTTCTCCGATACCTTCTAATTCCAGTAACACACTGCAAAAGAACAACAATAAAATAATAAAAAATGAATTAAGATATTCTCAAATTGTCGTTCGGTGTGGGCGTAAGTTGTTTCTATGGGTGAATGACCGACGTAAGCATTGACGACACGTACGTGGTTGTAACACAGCCGAGGCAACCATGAGTCAGAAAGGTGCAGCCTCATAATCACACCAGTGTGGTCTGAATTTGTGTGGGCTATGTATTATCAGCCCTCATTTCTCATGTATGCCTGCTTCTACTTTTGCATCTCTGGTATCTGTGGATCTCTTATACTGAAACAT
>NW_021222927.1:0-386 GCF_002162155.2 Triticum dicoccoides
GTGAGACCGATTTCTACAACTCGGTCGGTCCGAGATGAATTCGGCGGAAACCTAACCCTAAATTTTCAATCCAAGTCTAAACTATGGAGTATTTTCGCTGGATAGGAAGATTTCAATTGTGGAAAGATTCATGGCAATGCAATGTGCTAGGAATCAGAGTGAGAATAGCACAAATATCAAGTCCATACCCTAATGTGGCGGTGGACTTGCTACGGCGGCAACGGCAGAGACGAATCTCGTTGATGGCGGCGGACACAAGCGGCGGGAGGTCGCTGGCGACGAGGAGGACGATCCGGAGACCCGATGAGGCAAAGCTAGCTATGCGCGGGCGAAGGGTTTCGGAAGAATTTCCAAAAATTTGACCCGTGAGTATATATAGCCAGACC
>NW_021222928.1:0-930 GCF_002162155.2 Triticum dicoccoides
CCTTCGTCCGACGTAAATCCAGGGACCATCCCCAGGTTGTGCGACCACAACTTCCGCCTGATCGCAAGGATAGCAGCAAGCAGTCGACGCACCGACCGCACCAGAGCATGAGCCTTCGACAACAGACGTTGCCGTCTTCGGTGCGCCAGGTCCCCTTTGCCAGAATCGCCGTTGTCACGATCCTCACCTGAACCCTGGCCATCTGCATCGACCAGAGATGCCCACGGCCCCGCATGAGCAACATTGGCGTCAACAGAGCACAGGGAATACTGGGAGGCAGCCGGCGGCGACCGTGGAGCAAGCTCCTCCTCTCCGTCGTCATTGTCGTCCTCCTCCTCGCCAGCGGAGCTCCAGAGGGGCGGCGGTGGCACTACCGACATCACCAGATCGGGAGGAAGTTTGCCCACATCCTTGAGAACAGAGCAACATGGCAAGCGCTTCATGGTGCAGGGAACGATGGTCGGCGGCAGATGGGCCAGCTCCACACTCCCCTCGCCATCGACGGTGGAGCACCGGGAGCCAGGCCTAGCCCTGAGCAGCACCCCCATCACATCGTCAGGAGCATCACTCCGGACAGCCGGAGGTAACCGAGAGACGGGATCCAGATCCGCCTGATCTGGATCAAGCGGGGGAGGGGTGATGGGGATCGACGCCGGTGGCTCCGGCAGCTGGCTGGAGGAGGCGCCGGCCAAGGTGGCGGGTGACGGAGCTGGGAAGCTCGTCGCTGCAGCCGGTGTGGTCGCCGCTGCAGCCTTCGAGGAGCACGAGCGGGAGACCTGCGCACTCCGCCGGCCACCGTTCTCCTGCCGCATCCTACAGGCTGGGGGTAGCGGCCGCGAGCGCGGGAGCACGCGAGGCGCCGGTAGGGTGGCCGGCGGGGCCGGGGTGGCCGCCGCCGGTGAGGGCTGGTTGAGGGGCGCGGGGTCGGGG
>NW_021222929.1:0-751 GCF_002162155.2 Triticum dicoccoides
TATGCGCAACTCCATATCTGAATTCAATTCTCTGACGAAACTGATAGCAGTGCACGCATCAAGGTTCTTGATGGGCTTGGCTTCGATCCATTTGGTGAACTTGTCGACTGCTACTAGCAAGTGGGTGAAGCCGCTTCTGCCAGTTCTCAGCGGTCCAATCATGTCCAACCCCCAGACAGCGAAGGGCCAGACGAGTGGAATGGTCTTCAAGGCTAAGGCGGGCTTGTGCGACATGTTGGAATAAAACTGACACCCTTCACACTTGTCGAATATCTCTTCTGCCATTTCATTTGCCTTCGGCCAGTAAAATCCCGCTCGGTATGCTTTAGCCACAATGGTCCGAGAGGACGCATGGTGACCACAGGTTCCCGAGTGGATATCTTCAAGAATTATCTGACCCTCTTATGGCGTGATGCACTTCTGGCCGACTCCAGTCGCGCTTTCTCTGTATAGCTGTCCCTTGATCACTGTAAAGGCCTTGGATCGACGGACGATCTGTCGAGCCTCTTCTTCATCTTCTGGGAGTTCTTTCCTCGGAATATATGCAATGTACGACACTGTCCAGTCGGGAGTGATGACCACAACTTCCATAATTAGGTCGACCACGGCTGGGACCTCAACTTCAGTCGGATCATCGGCACTCTTTGACTGCGGGGCTTCTTCTATGAAAGGATCCTCCTGCACTGACGGTGCACGAATATGCTCCAAAAACCCATCACTGGGAATGGCTTCCCTCTTGGACCCTATTTTC
>NW_021222930.1:0-512 GCF_002162155.2 Triticum dicoccoides
CGAGTATTCAGCGTGTGCAAAAACTGGCTTGCACCCGTTGTAGATGGATGTAGAGCTTATCACACCCGATCATCACGTGGTGTCTGGGCACGACGAACTTTGGCAACGGTGCATACTCAGGGAGAACACTTCTTGATAATTTTAGTGAGAGATCATCTTAAAATGCTACCGTCAATCAAAGCAAGATAAGATGCATAAAGGAGAAACATCACATGCAATCAATATAAGTGATATGATATGGCCATCATCATCTTGTGCTTGTGATCTCCATCTCCGAAGCACCGTCGTGATCACCATCGTCACCGGCGCGACACCTTGATCTCCATCATAGCATCGTTGTCGTTACGCCATCTATTGCTTCTACGACTATCGCTACCGCTTAGTGATAAAGTAAAGCAATTACAGGGCGTTTGCATTTCATACAATAAAGCGACAACCATATGGCTCCTGCCAGTTGCCGATAACTTCGGTTACAAAACATGATCATCTCATACAATAAAATATAGCATCAC
>NW_021222931.1:0-391 GCF_002162155.2 Triticum dicoccoides
GACGATCTACATGCCATCAAGTAAGTCCCACTAAAAAAGGACTAGCTCGGCATTGGCTGAATAGCTTGCCAGCAGATTCCGTCGGCAGTTGGGAGGATTTGGAAGATGCATTTCTTGACAACTTTCAGGGCACTTATGTGCGGAAACCGGATGCTGATGACTTGAGCCACATAACCCAGCAGCCAGGGGAATCGGCCAGACAATTCTGGACACGGTTCCTGACTAAGAAAAATCAAATTGTAGACTGTCCGGATGCAGAAGCCCTAGCGGCATTCAAGCATAACATCCGCGACGAGTGGCTCGCCTGCCACCTAGGACAGGAGAAGCCGAAATCTACGGCAGCCCTCACAACACTCATGACCCGCTTTTGCACGGGCGAGGACAGCTGGCT
>NW_021222932.1:0-1073 GCF_002162155.2 Triticum dicoccoides
AAAATAACAATTATTGAGGTTCAAAACTAATCCCGTAGGTAAATGTAGAGGTAGCGTGCCGACGGCGATCACATCGACCTTGGAACCATTCCCGACGCGCATCGTCACCTCGTCCTTCGCCAGTCTCCGTTTATTCCGCAGCTCCTGTTGTGTGTTACAAATATGAGCAACGGCACCGGTATCAAATACCCAGGAGTTACTACGATTACTGGTAAGGTACACATCAATTACATGTATATCAAATATACCTTTGGTTTTGCCGGCCTTCTTGTCCGCTAAGTATTTGGGGCAGTTCCGCTTCCAGTGACCACTTTCCTTGCAATAAAAACACTCAGTCTCGGGCTTGGGTCCATTCTTTGGCTTCTTCCCGGCAGCTTGCTTGCTGGGCGCGGCAACTACCTTGCCGTCCTTCTTGAAGTTCCTTTTACCCTTGCCCTTCTTGAACTTAGTGGTTTTATTGACCATCAACACTTGATGTTCCTTTCTGACTTCTACCTCTGCTGATTTCAGCATAGCAAATACTTCAGGAATGGTCTTTTCTATCCCCTGCATATTGAAGTTCATCACAAAGCTCTTGTAGCTCGGTGGAAGCGACTGGAGGATTCTGTCAATGACCGCATCATCCGGGAGATTAACTCCCAGCTGAGTCAAGCGGTTATGTAACCCAGACATAGTGAGTATGTGCTCACTGACAGAACTATTTTCCTCCATCTTACAGCTGAAGAATTTGTCGGAGACTTCATATCTCTCGACCCGGGCATGAGCTTGGAAAACCATTTTCAGCTCTTCGAACATCTCATATGCTCCATGTCTCTCAAAACGCTTTTGGAGCCCCGGCTCTAGGCTGTAAAGCATGCCGCACTGAACGAGGGAGTAGTCATCAGAACGTGCCTGCCAAGCGTTCATAACGTCTTGTTCTGCAGGGAGAACAGGTGCATCACCTAGCGGTGCTTGTAGGACATAATCTTTCTTGGCAGCTATGAGGATGATCCTCAGGTTCCGGACCCAGTCCGTATAGTTGCTGCCATCGTCTTTCAGCTTGGTTTTCTCTAGGAACGCGTTGAAGTTGAGGA
>NW_021222933.1:0-460 GCF_002162155.2 Triticum dicoccoides
GGAGTCTTGGTCATTTTACCCATGAGGCATGGTTCGCACGTGTCAAATGATTCGAAATCAAGGGACTCCAAAAGTCCATCTGTATGGAGCTTCTTCATGCGTTTGACACCAATGTGACCAAGGAGGCAGTGCCACAGATATGTGGGACTATCATTATCAATCTTACATCTTTTGGTATTCACACTATGAATATGTGTAACATTATGTTCGAGATTCATTAAGAATAAACCATTGACCAGCGGGGCATGACCATAAAACATATCTCTCATATAAATAGAACAACCATTATTCTCAGATTTAAATGAGTAGCCATCTCATATTAAACGAGATCGAGATACAATGTTCATCCTCAAAGCTGGTTCTAAATAACAATTATTGAGGTTTAAAACTAATCCCGTAGGTAAATGTAGAGGTAGCGTGCCGACGGCGATCACATCGACCTTGGAACCATTCCCTACGC
>NW_021222934.1:0-1767 GCF_002162155.2 Triticum dicoccoides
GAGCAGATCGAAAGCTACGCCCCTGGCCGTCAGGTCAGATTTGGAAGCTTAAACTTCACGGCCGATGACCGCGGAGACTTGATCTTCGACGGACTCGAGCCACAGCCGAACGCGCCGCACTGTGACGATGGGCACGATCTAGCTCTGCCGCCGGACAGTGCCTTGGTGGCCGCACCCGGATCTGCTTCGGCCGTCAGCCCGGAGCCGATCGCCCAGGTCGAGGGTCGGTGGATAGACGCCGCCCCGGGGGCTTCAACATCCACGGCGATGGAGCCGAACACTGACCTTGTCCCCTGCGAGACTCATGATTCCGAGGCGCCGGACTCCTTGCCGGACTCCGAACCTCCCGCGCCCCTACCGATCGGTCCAGATTGGGCGCCGGTTATGGAATTCGCCGCCGCGGACATATTCCAACACTCGCCTTTCGGCGATATCTTAAACTCATTAAAACATCTCTCGTTATCGGGAGAGTCTGGGCCAGACTATGGCCAAGATGGTTGGAGTACGGACGACGAAGAAATTCAGAGCCCACCCACCACCCACTTTGTAGCCACTGTCGAGGATTTAACCGACATACTAGACTACGACTCCGAAGACATCGACGCTATGGACGACGATGCAGGAGACGAACAGGAACCAGCGCCCACAGGGCACTGGAAGGCCACCTCGTCATATGACGTATACATGGTGGATACCCCAAAAGAGGGGGGTGGCGAAGAAGCAGCGGAGGCAGACTCTTTAAAGAAGCAGCCCAAACGCCGGCGTCAGTGGCGCCGCTCTAAATCCCGCCACAGCAAGAATAGAGATTCCGGCACAGGAAATAACAATACCCCAGAGAGTGCCGAAGACAACCCCCTCCAGCAAGAATCAGCGCAGGAGGATGCAGAAGCAAGCCCTCACGAAAGGGTGGCAGACGAAGAGGTTGAGGATCATAACTATACACCTCCCTCCGAAGACGAAGCAAGCCTCAATGACGACGAACTCGTCGCGCCCGAGGACCCCGTCGAACAAGAACTTTTTAAGCGCAGGCTCATCGCTACAGCAAGAAGCCTGAAGAAGGAAAAGCGGAAGCTCAAAACAGCGGACGACACGCTCAGAATAAGATGGAGCAAAGTACTCAAAACCGTAGATAAATATGGCAACGGCCACCAATCGAAGAGCTACCCGAAGCGTAAGCTGCTACCAGAATTCGACGAGGAGGCCATAGAGCCTCCACCGTCCAATGGCCCAGCCAGGTCCATCTACGGACCCAAAAAGAAAGCCCCAGGAAGCAAAGCAACACGTCAAGTGTCCGACGATAGCAGCACATACAAGTACAGGGGCGCCGCACACCCACTATGTTTCACCGATGAGGTACTGGATCATGAATTCCCAGCAGGGTTTAAACCCATAAACATAGAGGCCTACGATGGAACAACAGACCCTGGAGTCTGGATAGAAGATTATATACTGCATATACATATGGCCAGAGAAGACGATCTCCACGCCATAAAATATCTACCCCTCAAGCTCAAAGGGCCAGCCCGTCATTGGCTCAAAAGCCTCCCAGAAAACACTGTTGGAAGTTGGGAAGAGCTCGAGGAAGCGTTTAGAGCAAATTTTCAAGGGACTTATGTCCGTCCTCCGGATGCAGATGATTTAAGTCATATAACTCAACAGCCCGGAGAGTCAGCGCGGAAATTCTGGAACAGGTTTCTTACCAAAAAGAACCAAATAGTCGACTGTCCGGACGCCGAAGCCTTAGCAGCTTTCAAGCACAATGTCCGA
>NW_021222935.1:0-1838 GCF_002162155.2 Triticum dicoccoides
GAGTGAGTCCCTTGTTGGTCGACTGGAAGGCGACCTCTTCTAAGGATGTCCTTGGGCAAGGTACTTAGATCAGGTCCATGACCCTACCCTAGGTACATGACCCCATCACGTCCCCCACCCTCGTGGGCAGCCCATATCTCCCCTGACGTGCACTCCAAGTTCCCTGGGTTGCTTTCCTTCCAAAAATAACTTCTCCAGTTGATTTCGTTCCGTTTTGACTCCATATGATATTCCTTTTCTTCGAAACACTGAAACAGGCATAAAACAACAAATCTGGGCTGGGCCTCCAGTTAATAGGTTAGTCCCAAAAATAATATAAAAGTGGATAATAAAGCCCAATATTGCCTAAAACGGTAGATAAAGTAGCATGGAGCAATCAAAAATTATAGATACGTTGGAGACGTATCAGACGTGCCCCTCCCGTCCGCGCTCTTCAGCATCACCACCCTCGCTTGCCTCTACATCGGCCTCTGGAAATTCCCAGACGTGGACAGATTACCGCCCGGCATGTCCTTCCCCCATCTCCGTGAGCTCGGCATCTGCAGCTCGTCATGGAGGACGGGGACATCGAGTTTGTTGTCGCCATGAGCTCCATCCAGGAGACCCTCAACATCAATGGATGCAACAAGGGGCTGCTCCTTCGCCTCATCAGCCACAACCTTTGGTGCGTCCAAATTTGCAGCTCTGCTCCGGAGGACATCGTCATGGTGAAGGTTTCTCACCTCGAGCGGCTCATCCTGGATTGGTTTCGGGGCAACACTGGCGGCTTGTGCACCAGGGTCAGGATTGGCGATGCTCCCAAGATGCATGCATTAGGAATCTTGTAGCCAGGGAACACCATCCTAGAGATGCGAGACAACATCGTCAAGGTGTGTACATCTCCTATATGCACTGCAGTCTAACAGTTTCTTCAGTTAGACAAATATCCAGCTGTTGGAGGTTCAATACTAAATGTGTAATATTTTTGTTGAATTGGGTTCATTCCAGGCTGGGATAAATGTGAGCCCAAGCGCCATGGCCACCAACGTCAAGTTCCTGAGTCTGAATGTGTGTTTCGGAAGGCACACCGATTCCAAGATGATTCTCTCCTTCCTCGGCTGCTTTCCCAATTTGGAGGCACTGCACATTATGGTAGGGTTTTTCATTTCATGTTTTGCTTACATTCATACAGGTTTCCACTATGTCTTATGTGTAGAATGTTTATGGCAGCAAATTTTGTTCGCTAAGATGGTGTGTTTTTAGCCTCTGAGTGATTAATTGCAGATAATGTACTATTATGCAGTTCTTCCAATGTCGATTTCTTTGCATCTTTACCTCTTGTTATAATTTCTCTCACTGTGGTCATATATCATACTATTTGGCAATATTCATGATGTCGATGTTGTAAGTGGCATGCGGGGCTCGTTTCTGACTTTGAAATTTATACATGATAAACGAAACACATTGCCACCTACAGTTTTTTGGAGGTTCGTGTGATTTATCATATTACTCTAGACACGTCACATCAGACACTTCTCTATGATTTTATTATATAATCTGGTCACATACTGCACTAGGGGTAAAACGGTCTTTTCGAGTCCAAATAAAGAAAAATTGAAGTTTGAGTACCATTAATTTTCTTATTAGTGCCAAATAAGGAAATCTCTCTATAACAATCCCTAAACTTTATTTTATACAAGACTTTTATATTTCTTAAAACTCGTTTTCATCATATGTGAACTTAGCGAGTTTACTTATATATTATTTACTTTACATAGTTACCCATATAATAATATTGTTAAATAATTTTAGTGTCCATCAGTTGAAAAATTGCTTCTGCCAAATTTATATTCTATATT
>NW_021222936.1:0-467 GCF_002162155.2 Triticum dicoccoides
GATTTTTTAATTAGGAGACAAAACATTTTTAAGCCAAAAACCAAAAAGATCTCTGCTGATGTCATCTGATTATACGGCAAAATAAGTGATGATGAAGGCGTGTGGGCGATGTGTAAAATGCCATACGTATGGGGCGTTAGTTTGTTCGTAATTTAATGGTATATACATACATAAACCAAAAGCACAAAAATCTCCAAATATCCCCTTAGCAATTGGGTCCTCGCCCTCACCTTCTCTATCGAAACAATCCCTCGCATCGGCTTTCCGCCATTCGTTCCCCTCGCCGAGTCGCCGCGCCGCCACTATCCCTCCCCGCGCGGAGGGCCCACGGAGAGGCATGCCGCGCGTGGTGTCTCGTTCGCCGCCATCCCACCGTCGGCGGCGCTCCCCGTCGCCGCGGTACGGCAGCAGGCGGCGCTCCCCGTCGCCGCGGTACGGCAGCAGGCGGATCCGACGAGATCGCAGCC
>NW_021222937.1:0-1280 GCF_002162155.2 Triticum dicoccoides
GACTACACAAATGTGAAGAAAGTTCTTGATGATGTTCTCCCCGGCTACGCCCAATCTGGAGGCAACTTCACCAGGCCAGTTCGTAAGTACGGCAAGCACATCTTCTCACACAATACGAAGTTCTGCTGCGTTAAGCAGCCGCCTGGCGGTCAGAAGGATGCCTACTACGCCCTCCATCACATGCGGGCGATCGTAAGGGACCATCAACACCTTCTGCTACCAGATAATCTCAAAGATTGGGCCGCGAGCTTGTCGGCAGTCCAGGACGCGGACCTCAGACAAGAATTCTTTCGCATCCAGTCGGAGTTTGCGGACATCATCCATCAAGATGTCCTTTATACCGCGGGGCAGTTCTTCCTCAGATATTAACCGTCCAACAGTGAGATAGATGAAATGCTACAAATGCAGGGTGACAACGACCGTGATTTCATGACCATCACGACAGACGGCGGCTTCACCCATGCTCCTGTCCGATGAGTTGAGTCGAAAGTAGTGATGTGTAGTTCTGAAACATTGATTGGCTCATGTTGTAATTAAACTTTAATGAATTCGGATGTCTCTTTGGTTTGGACGGTTGTTCAACTTAGATGTAATCGATGCTATTTATTAGTAGGACCATGAATCGTGCTATTAATGTCTTGCTTTTCTCTTCCGATCCTTTTGTTGCATACTTACACATTGCTTATGTATTGTCTGTTGTTTGGCTTGTGCATAGAGATGTCGTCGTATGTCGTGTACAAGGGTAAGTTCCCGGAGTCTACGATGACTGGGAGGAGTGTCGGAGACAGGTTCACCGTTTCAGCGGTAACAGTTACAAAGGGTACACCACTAGGGCGGAGGCCGAATCTAGATACGCCCGCTATCTAGCGGGAGAGAGGAGGGAGCGTTGGAGGAACCGGATGAAGACTAGTTTGATCGCGATGATGCTCATCGTGATGACCACTGCTCTCTTCTATGTGATGGTAGTTTAGATGATCGATATCGACTTGTAATGTGAAGGCAAACTCGATACTCGCGGTCTTGAGACTTGTAATGTTTTATCTTTGTCCGGTCTTTTGAATCCGGAGACTAATATGATGAATTGTATTCGGAGACTAATCTTCTATTATATTTGATGAATCTGATGTTGCTGTGTGCTGCTGTCTATATTCTATGCAATAATATATTTTGTAACCTGTGCAAAAATCAGAAAAGCAAAAAAAAATAAAACCTAATATTCATACTAATGGCGCACCACACAAGACACTAATGGGGCACTGTGATCATCACACTAATGGCGC
>NW_021222938.1:0-720 GCF_002162155.2 Triticum dicoccoides
CGTGAGAGAGAGAGGGAGAGAGCAGCACGGGAGAAAGAGGGGGATAAGGCCAGGGGATCGGGGCGGCACCGAGAAGAAGCGCCGCGGCGTCGCGCTGGCGGGGGGGGCAGGCAGACGGGCTGGTGGCGTGGCGCTCCGGTCGTGCGCGCGCGCCGGCCACACGCCTGGCCGACTGGCGCCAGGAGGACGACGGCGGTGGTGGGCTGGGCTGGCTTGCTGGGCCGGCCAGCTGGCTGATATGGGCCGCACAGGGAAGGAGCCCAGGTAAGTTTTCCCCTTTTCTTCTGTTTCTGTTTTATTTAATATATATCTGCAACTTTGTTGAATTTAATAAAATACCTAGGCAAGTTCAAAAATCACCAAACTATTCCTGGCCCATAGTTGGATTATTTCCAACATGAAACATTTTAGTTTGGAGATATTTGAGCATTTAAATATTTTATATTATTTTAAATGCCCAAATTCAAATATTTATGATTTAAATCAAAAACCCTAGGATGGCCTAGGAAAATGTGCACCACTTTTGGCAGAGGTTCTGAACCAAGGCAAAAATGATGGGCATTTTAGAAGGGCATTTCAGGTTCATTGAAAAATTATTTTAGTAACCCTAGTTGGTTTCAGAGGGGACTGGGGGTTCTGTCATCCCCATTTCAAGTTTCTGATGAAAGAGTAAACATGATGCAACACTCTAATGCATGACTAGCTAGGTTGTGACAGCCG
>NW_021222939.1:0-2836 GCF_002162155.2 Triticum dicoccoides
GCTTGGCCCCGCAACTGGTCGGTTTGGCCCCGACACGCGCTGCTACGCGCTGCTACGCGCGGCGGCCATCCCGGCTGGATACGGCGCTGACTCCGGTGTGGATCACGCTGCAGTCCCCGTCACACCGGCGCAATCATTGCACCATCATGCGCCCCCCTGCTGGATCGGGATCCTCTGCGGCGACTTCTCCTTCATCTCCACGTGCGCCGGCCACAGAAGATCCGGTCTGCATGTCCTCGGCCAGCGAGCCTGCAGCCGCTCCTGGCGCTGGATCTTCTGCGGCTCCTTCTTCACCACCTCGCACTAGGCTTCAGAGGGGAGTAACTCAACCCAAAAATTACAGATCTTTAGCAAAGTTTGGACTTGCTTGTGTTTCACATGAACCAGATATCCCATACTCTGTTGCAGAAGCTCTAGGCGATCCAAAGTGGCAGAAGGCTATGGAGGATGAATACATGGCGCTCCACAAAAATAAAACTTGGCACTTAGTTCCAGCGTGTCAAGGCAAAGGTAAAAATGTTATAGATTGCAAATGGGTCTTCAGAATTAAAAAGAAGTCTGATGGCACCATAGATCGTTATAAGGCTAGACTAGTTGCAAAAGGCTTTAAACAAAGATACGGTCTAGACTATGAGGATACCTTTAGTCCTGTAGTAAAGGCTGCTACTATTCGTCTCGTTTTGTCTATTGCCGTATCCAGAGGATGGAGTCTACGCCAGCTAGATGTTCAGAACGCGTTTCTTCATGGTGTTCTGGAAGATGAAGTGTTCATGAAACAACCTCCTGGGTTTGAAAACAGACAAAAACCCCTCCACATATGCAAGCTTGACAAGGCTCTATATGGATTAAAACAAGCTCCTAGAGCATGGTATTCTCGGTTGAGTTCAAAGCTTCAAGGACTTGGGTTTGCTCCGTCCAAGTCTGACACCTCATTGTTTATTTTCAACAAGTCAAATACATCTATATTTGTACTTATATATGTTGATGATATTATTGTCACAAGCTCATCTGATGAAGCTATTTCAGCACTGCTCAAGGATTTGAACTTTGAGTTTGCTCTTAAGGATCTAGGAGACTTGCACTACTTCCTTGGCATTGAAGTGAAACGAAGTGGAGATGAGCTTCACTTGTCTCAAGAGAAGTATGCCATTGATCTTGTAGCAAGAGCAGGATTGCAAGGTTGCAAGGCAGCTCCAACACCTCTATCCAGCTCTGAGAAACTATCCTTAACAGAAGGGAAACTCTTGAATCAAGAGGATAGCACCAGGTACAGAAGTATGGTTGGTGCACTGCAATATTTAACTCTGACTAGGCCTGATATTTCTTTTGCTGTGAACAAAGTATGTCAGTTCCTTCATCCACCCACTACAGTACATTTGACAGCTGCAAAACGCATACTTAGATATATCAAGGACACTTCCAGTGTTGGACTCACCTTCACCAAGTCACCGTCAACACTTGTAAGTGCCTTTTCTGACTCTGATTGGGCAGGTTGTCTTGATGACAAACGCTCAACAGGTGGTTTTGCAGTGTTCTTTGGTCCAAATTTAATCTCATGGTGTGCTAAGAAACAAGCTACTGTGTCTAGATCCAGCACAGAAGCAGAATACAAAGCACTAGAAAATGCTACTGCTGAAATTATTTGGGTTCAGTCATTACTGAAAGAGCTTGGAATACATAGTAAACAGGCTCCATGCTTATGGTGTGACAATCTGGGTGCCACCTATCTTTCTGCTAACCCAATATTTCATGCAAGAACAAAACATATCGAAATAGATTTTCACTTTGTCAGAGAAAGAGTTGCAGCAAAAAAGCTGGATATTCGGTTCATTCGGTCTCAAGATCAAGTTGCAGATGGCTTCACTAAAGCTTTACCTACCAGAGGTTTTGAAGAATTTAAGCGTAATCTCAACTTGTCCAAGTTGTGATTATGGGAGGGTGTTAAACCACGTAATATTCAGGTTCAAGGGGCGCACCACTTGGCCGGTTCAGTTGAGATAAGTCTAGGTCTGGTTGGTTAGAGTATATGGTTGTAATCTCCTCATGTATATCTTATCTCTACTTTCCTTGTATCTCAAGATGTAATCTCAACAACCTTGTATGCTTATCAGGGATATGCCCCTGCCTATATTAACACGAAACCGTCGCCTCGAGAGAGGTACGACGTTCTCCGCTGTTTCACATAATTACATTACATTACATTACATGTGGTTCGTGTTGCATGCTGGATGATATATATTTGGTTTCCCATGTGTGGTGGCATGCATCATCTTGCAGGTGTCTGTCGGCCTGCCTCCGTCTTGACGAACCAAAACCTGAACCTGAACCTGAACCTAAACCCAGACGAGGAGGGAGGGAGCTACTACAATACAGTATGATTCAAGACTGCAAGGCATCGCAGCACCTCCCGCTTTCTCCCGGTTTGTCCACACTGCTAGTCTTTCTCCAGCATCCTCCACTCCTTTCTACCCTGCATCTGCTCTGGCCATATTTGGCGCTGACGCCACACGTCCGAACATGCGGTATCCTGTTGCACAAGACGTTTACCGCAAGTCGCACAAGTCGAGCACTCCATCTATTTATCACATTATGTCAGCGAACCACTGTCTACCAAGGTGATTGCCGACGAAGGAGGAACTACAGCGACTACAACTGGTGTCGACAACAGCAAGACAGCTACAGCGCCAGAGCCAAGGCCCAAGTCCACTCGGCCCAGGAAAATACCCCAGTGGCTTGCAAGCCCGAACTGGGCCCGTTGATTCGGGTGTAATAGTACTTATAGCCGTTAGTTGCTTTCCTTTTTCTTTCGGCGATGGACTCGGTGGCTACGGCCAAC
>NW_021222940.1:0-513 GCF_002162155.2 Triticum dicoccoides
TTTTTTAGGGGAAAATCACTCTTCTTTCTCAATTACAATATACCATGAATAATATCTGTTCTCCTCCGTAGCTTAGAAATAAATGGTTCAAAAAACATTAGCCATTATTTAGTTCTGGAAATCAGCCAAAAAGAATAATAGTACTTCTTAAATTGTGTAATTGACTCTCATTTTTTTCTGGTGCTTATCCTTGTGTGGATATGCTGTATAAAAGTGAACAAGCATTTTTTGATGGGCTGGTATTAGCTCTGGTGATTTTTTTGTAGGTTACAACTAATAGTTATTCTTAGATGCATTTTTTTCATGTTCAAATGTGTGCATTGGCGTTATTTGTAGCACTTTAGCACAAGTACTTGTACCTTGATCCTTTTTTACATGATGGATAACCTTTGTATGCTACTCTTTTCACTGGGAGGATATGTGCCTTTTCTCTGGACAACACATAAGCAGTTGTCGTGTCTAGAGTGTTACAACTTAGGTCTCAGTATCTTGATAATGGTTAGAAGAACATTC
>NW_021222941.1:0-1096 GCF_002162155.2 Triticum dicoccoides
TTTTTTTATTATTTTGAGTCTTTTTATTGTTTTAAAGTCTTTTATTATTTAGAATCTTTTATAACTCTGCATCTTTTATCATTTTGAGTTATTTATATATTATTTCGAATCTTTATAATTTCGATTCATTCTATAATTTTTAATAATTATATTTATTATTATTTTGAGTATTTTCATTGTTTTGAAGTCTTTTATTATTTTGAATCTATTATAATTTTGAGTTTTTATTATTTTCTTTCTTTTTTATCGTTTTAACCTTTTTTATTAATTAGTTTCTGTCCTTTTATTGTTTTAAGGTCTTTAATTATATTAGTAAAACCATCCGGGTAAAACCTAGGGGGGCATAGGCTCGTCTCCCCACTCGACACTCTCTCTTACCCCTAAAAAATGACTCGACTCTCTCTCTCTCGATCCCCTTTCCTTCTCGCCGCGGCCGCCGCCATTGATGGACCCCGCTTTACCGACGATTTCGGCCATTTTTTTATGCTGAGGTATTCTTCTAGACCTCCCCCTCTTATTGCCATACATCTAGACCTCCCGTCTTGCTCCCATGGCCAACTTTGTTGCGATTCATTTATTTCACCAAAATGTCAGGCTTTCAGAGATGAAGGCAAGTGACGGCGATGAAGACGTAGGCGGTCAACGACGCACCGTGCTCCAATCTTCGGTGAGCATCTCCCTCTCCATTTGTTTGCTTCACAAAAATGTCAAGGTTTCAGAGATGAAGACAAGCATTGATATGTCCATTTTGCTTCATGTTTTTTTACTTTTATTTATACTGTTTTGAAGTTATATTACATATTATGATGCAATTCTAATGTATTTTCTTCTTAAAATGCAAGGTTCATCAAAAGAGGGAGATTATCGGCAGCTGGAATTCTGACCGGAAAAAGCTACATCAAGGATAGAAATTCTCTGAAACTCAAAATGACGTGAAAATCTATGGCGATTTATTTTGGAATATATAAAATATACTGAAAGAAAGAAGTATCAGAGAAGACCCTATGTTGGTCCACAAGCAGGGGGCGCGCCCAGTGGCTTGTGGGGCCCATAGAGTCCCATTGCCGACCATTTTCCTGTATATGAAGCCATTTGC
>NW_021222942.1:0-3911 GCF_002162155.2 Triticum dicoccoides
CAACGCCACTTCCCTATGCGCGTCCAACATCACGCATCTGTCTTTGAGACCCTGCAGTGTTAGACCACCGAGACTCCATGTACCTCGACGAGTCACAGGAACCGCCGCTCCACCGTAGAAGCCGTCCACTGTTTCCTGGAGCCTATGCACACCTCCAAGAATGACACCCCCAAGGAGGGAACAACACAAGAGTGTCGACGTCATCTGATCGATTGATCTAGTTCATATGTCCACATGGGCTAAATTCGAATTGCAACATAAGGGCAGACCATGTTGGCTGCTAGCGATGAAAAAAGAGATGAACTAACATCCATATTAGTTGATAGTTTCCAGTACTGACCAAATTATAGAGAAAAGAGAAGTTAATTAGCTGGCCTGACAACGTTCTTCAGCATTGGAACTCGGCATGAGGCGGAGAAGAAGGAGCGGAAGCTGCTCGGTGGTAGCTGGCTTCTTCACCGGGAGGAGAAGCCTCCATTGCCTGCCGGGACGTTAAGGCAGTGTTGAGAGTTCTATCTCCGTAGGAAGAGTTGGGCCGGGGAGACGACGGGCCATGATGCGGCCATAAATTGGGCTGATGACTGGGACCATTTATTTTTGTACAAACACTACGGACTGAACTGTCCATGAAATCATTAGCAAAGGAGTACTCCTTTCAAATATCACTCCACCTCCTCAGGTTGCCACAAGTGGCGCATATGCATGTACGCCACTTGTCGCAACCTGGATTTTTCTCTTTTTTTTCGTGCATTTGTATATTCAAAACATTTTATCTCTTAAACCGTGCCTCCAAATCTTGAACCGTTTTCATCATTGGATTCCTAACGTCGAGATCTTGAAAACTAGATCTCATGTTGATAGGTTTTCATAAAAAAGCGAACGAAAAAACCAGACGGAAAAACCGAACCGGGAGCGCTTTTTTCTCCTTTCGAAAGAGGCACAGCCGTGCCTCTCGGAAGCAAAACAGTGCCTCTTGCGGAAGAAAAAAAAGACAACACGTTTTCTTCTTTCGTTTTTGAGAGAGGCACGACCGTGCCTCTCGCAAAAGCACAACCGTGCCTCTCACGGAAGAAAAGAAATGGAAAACACGTTTTTTCCGTTTCTGTCACAAAAGCATAACCGTGCCTCTCGCGGAAACAAAACGGTGCCTCTCACGGAAGAAAAAATAAAAAATGTGTTTTTTCGCGTACATTTTTTCCCATTTTTTGTACGAAAGCTAAGGAAGACCATGGGAAAACAAAAGAATGACCCGCAAAAACCGTTTAAAAACAAAAAATACGTGCAGAAAAATTAAGAAAACAAAATTCGAAAGAAGCGCCACAGCACGACACCTGGCGGTGGCTGATAGCGCGCCACGCGCTATCAGCCCATCTCCAAGTGATCGTTGAGAGGCTCCCGAAGGAGCGCTGGTCAACTAGTTGCTCCCACTATCCCAGCCCAACCAAGATATGGGTCCAAACAACTTATCATCTATTTTAATGCCGCTTACTGTAACCATGGAACTAATTACTTGTGTTGACACATCTGATCTCACGCTTGATCGATACATTTTTTTTTCTGTTCCTCAAGTCACAGGAGTAAAACAGAACACGGGCGGCCCTGCTCCTGTATGTACGTCTTTCATCTAACCAGTTCAGTTTGCGAGACTTGCGCGCATTCTTGGGCGACAAATAAGTCTATATATATAGATGTGTACTGGCAGCAGCAGCAAGCAGACTACTCTTATTTTATTTTATTTTGCGAATAAGCAGACTACTCTTAGGACCTAGCCTCTACTGAACTACACGCACATCTTCCATACATGTATGCTCTGTAGTGCATGCTTTAGTCGACCATTTTCAGTTCACAAAATTACCAACTACTCACGAAGACCCAATAGTTTAGGTAAGTATGTGTGTGCAGAGTCATTAACCCCAAAATGAAGCATCATCAAATACTTCGAAAGCAGGGATCATTTTTTTTTGAAAAGGAGGATGTACCTCCGGCCTCTGCATCTGGGCAATGCATGCATCCATTTTATTAATTATTCACAAAGCCTTATAAGCTAATACATCAGTAAGCCTGAAGTCACCATCTTGGCAACACCTGTCGCTACTCCTATCCCTGTGATGAAGGGTGCCGAATGTCCGAGCCTAATACCAAACAGACATCGCACCAACACCTAACATCTAATGCCAGATGCCCCATCCAAGCCACAATACTTGGACGGGGTTACACACCGGTCCGGCGCACTTTCAGTGGGCACCACATGCACACACTGTAAGGGCCTTCACCTCCTTCATCCCTCGATCCATCCTCAGATCAGATGCTGACGCATTGACCTTGCCAGGCCTCTCGCCATCGACACCACCACAACGCCAGACAACGTCGTCCTCCTGCGCAAGTCCATCGCCACCCATCAGATGCCGAGTCTCCATTGCGCCACACTGCCGATATCCGCCGGCATCGATGTGTAGGATGAAGCACTGCTCCACCACCTACCATGCCCAGCCACCAAGCCGTCCATGTGTCCATCCAACCATTGAATGTCTCCAAAGATGATGCCCCCATGGGGGTGACGATGAAGACGTCGCCATCATCCGATATAGGAGGCCCCTCAATGCCTCCAACGAGGGCAACGACGCCCGCGGGCGCCGCTGTCAATGTTGCCTCCTCCAGATCTGAGGTTTCCCCCGGAAACAATGGAGCGAGGGACGCCCCATCATCGCCTCCAGTCAAGAAAATGACACCCACGATCGCCGTTGAGGATGGTGGCTTCACTTATTGTGGAGTACTCGTTGCGAAGATCAGTCCAACCTCCCCATGTTGTGACAAGTGGCGTGTTGCATGTGCGCCACTTGTCGCAACCTGGGAGTTTTCTCTTTTTCCGTAGATCCGCTTATTCAAAACATTTTATCTCTTAAACCGTGCGTCCAAATCTCGAACCGCTTTCACCGTTGGATTCCTCGCGTCGAGATCTTCAAAACTAGATTCCATGTTGATTGGTTTTGACGGAAAAAAATCACAAAAAAATCGGCCGAAAAAAACGAACCGGAAGCACGGGTTTTTTCCCTTTCCGAAAGAGGCACGCCCTTGCCTCTCACGAAATCACAACCGTGCCTCTCGCAGGAGCAAAACCGTGACTCTCGCAGAAGGAAAAAAAGAAGAGAAAATGCGTTTTTTCCTTTTCCGAGGAGGCACGGCCGTGACTCCCGCGAAAGCACAACCCTGCCTCTCGCGGAAGCAAAACCGTGACTCTTGCGAAAGAAAAAAAATAAAAAGCATGTTTTTTTCATTCCCAAGAGGCACGGCCGTGACTCTCGCGAAAGCACGATCGTGACTCTCGCAGAAGCAAACCGTGACTCTCGCAAAAGAAAAAAAAAGAAAAAACGCGTTTTTTCTGTTTCCGAGAGGCACGACCGTGACTCTCGCGAAAGCACAACCGTGCCTCCCGCGGAAGCAAAACCATAATTCTCGCGAAAGAAAAAAAAGAAAATGTGTTTTTTTGCGCAAATTTTTCTTGATTTTTTTTATGGAAAAGCTAAGGAAAACCGCTGGAGAACCAAAACGTTGGAAAAACCCGAGAAAAACCCATTAAAAGCCAAAAACACGTGCGGAAAAATAAAAAAAATAAAATCCGGAGGGCACGCACAGAGCGCGACACGTGGCGAATGGTTGAGAGAGCGTCAAGTGGCGTTGATCATTGCGAGGCTCCCCAAGAAGAACTCATTAGTTAGTTGCTCTCGGGGATCGGTCCTTTTCCTTTTCCGGTATCGATCGGCAGATGCCAATGGGCCTGCCGGATGCATTCCCATTTGGGCCGCATGCTGCCATGAGGGGGCCTTTTTGGACTAGGGTCATTTTCTTTTCAATGTGTTATTTTTTTATGGGATCTATGTAGGTAACAGTGTTTGGGCAAATGCCATCAGGGC
>NW_021222943.1:0-387 GCF_002162155.2 Triticum dicoccoides
CCGGACGGGAGCTCCGCCAGCCCCGCTCCTCGCGACGCCGCTGGACGGGAGAGCTAGCCCACCACCGTGTGCTCGCCGCAGGCCGCCCTTCCTAGACGCCCGCCGGACGCGAGCTCCCGTTCATTGTCTCGTTTCTCTTTTGCCTCCTCTGTATTCTTCTGTCACTTCTGTTTGTTTCTCTGCCAATATCTAGGTGAATAGATGGATGGATAGATGCATGGATTGATGAATAAATGGTACTGGTAATGGATTGCTGTATGTTTGATTCTTTGAATTTGTAGCTTGATAATTTGCTATAAATTGCTTGCTATTTCGGTACTGCTACTTGGTGCTTGGTAATTATGTGCTGATGAATAGATGATGTATGTACGTGCTGATGGCTAAGGG
>NW_021222944.1:0-2326 GCF_002162155.2 Triticum dicoccoides
TGTACTCTCACAGTTTGATGTGCACTAACACTTCCTATATTCGTTGTTGAAGTAGCACCAAGGCGCAAGCGGAAACAAACATTAGGGATAATGCTTGACAGATTACCAAAATCTAAAGGAGGAATAATAGAGATCCATCTGGAGGCAGGTTTAAAAAGGTCGTGTGATGCTACAGAGTTAGCCAAGTTAGTATCAGAGGCAGCCGTTGTCATTAGGTGTCATGCACGTATCCTCCCGACGTGGATCCTGTACAGGAATGAGAAAGACGATACCTGGTTTAACACCTTCCCTGACCATTTATCCATAATTAATGTTATTCATCACAATTTGTAATATTGTCTTGCTCTGTCCCATACTTTCTAGCTTCCTACTAATAAGAGTCACATTCTTTTTTCAATAGATGAGGTTCAAGTTGGATCCGAAAGATGAT
This sequence comes from Triticum dicoccoides, assembly GCF_002162155.2. Taxonomy (NCBI): domain Eukaryota; kingdom Viridiplantae; phylum Streptophyta; class Magnoliopsida; order Poales; family Poaceae; genus Triticum; species Triticum dicoccoides. Next base: position 431 of record NW_021222944.1, read on the forward strand.
GCAACTAAACAAGCATGCAATCATGTTTTTCAGCCTACTCTGCGACAGTACCGGTATCACATTAGAAAAACTCACTTTGAAGGCAAAGCTAACAATGAAATCGCCCAAACATCTCCAGTGGAATATATTACAGATGAAGACTGGACAACCCTTGTTAAACACTGGCCTGATCCAAAGTATCAGGTAGGGTATATGTATTTGATCAGATCACATATTAAACTTGTATTTAATATGTGCCTTACAAGTGTATCTTCTTCTAGGCTAATTGTTTGAAGAACAAGACCAACCATTCTAAAGTGACATTCCAATAGACAACAGGATCTCGTAGCTATATTGCACACTACGAGGCTCTTGTAAATAGCTGCCAGTTCCTTCTTTTTTCTGTGCCATACTATCGTATCTATATTGACTTGTTCCAAATACAGAATGTCATGGTATAACACGACCATCTATGGGACCATCTGTCCCTTGTGGTTCGGCAAGGGGGAAGATCACATTGCACAAAGAGTGGACAGCATAGAGCAGCACGACAGTGATGACACGAGTAGTTTTTACCTAGGTTCGGGAAGCCGCGAGGCACAAAACCCTACTCCTGCTTTGGTGGATTGATGAATGGACTGTGGTGGAGACGCAGTGCTCTAGCCCGGCAAGGTCACCTTGGGACAAGAGCAGCTACGCGCGTATCAGCGTGCAGGGGTCTGAATCCTTTATAAGGTTGCCACGGTTCTCCCTTTATAGGTCAAGGGGTTACCACAATGGCAAAACAATTATTATGTACTGATTGGATAGCAAATAGTTCTATCATACCTATCTCTTCAGACAGGACAAGGTGCATTAAATGTATCACTTAATGTCACATCATGGGTATAGCATGGCAAGCCTTGCCGTGCCATTCCACCACCTTCTCGCCTGTCTGCGTGACACGTCTCCTGGACGGGTGTCATTTAGGGGTGATCTTCCTTGGAAATGGCTGCCACATGCCAAATAATAGCCACTTAATCACTTGGGAGCTCGACACCGCACCGATAGGCGACTCCCCTTGCTATGAGGTGGAGTGGTGGCGCCTTGGCGAGGTAATCCTCCCTCGGCATCTCCGGCAAGCCTGCCGGGGAAGTCTTGAGACATGCCCTTGGGGTAACCTCGACCTCGCCAGGCTCGCCTGCCAGGTAAGGGAGGTTTTTCCTTCGTGACCCTTGCTCATTTGGTTGGTCTTGGTCTTCTTGATACGCCCTTTGATTTCTCAAAGAGCTATCTCTTCTGCTTGGACTTGTCTTGGATGTTTCAACCTTGCTCTTGGGCATGTGTACAGTCCGGGCAATACACATCTGGGGTTTGTTGCACTGATAGGAGCCCCCGGGCCTGGCCCGAACGCGCTGCCGAGCTTCGTCGGGGCTGGCCCTGTCTAGTACACAGGCGAGGGGGTTGCGGTAGCTTATCCTTTGACATCTTTTTTGCTTCTTCATTAACCTGTGCTTGAATCAGTTTCTGGTTTTTCCGCGTGTCATGCAAGACATTATGGGGGAGTTAGTGACCCACGATCCCTGGGCTACCCACGTCTCATGTTCACGGGGCAGTAACTGCCATTCCACTAGCTTCCCTGCTAATGGCGTTTCAGCCACGTATGCTGCATGCATTGCACTGGATTGGTGGCGGACGCAGAGAGTGCGGAAATGCGTGCCCTAGCAGAAACCCAGACGCCATGGATTGGCGCAAGGGGTCGGCCTTGATTACACGAGTCATTGGTGGCATGGGAGGGAGTCGGATTAGCGGAGCGGGACAGTTGCTTCCCATCAGTGAGGAGCCATCCCTGGGCCTCATTTTCCTTATAGAAGGGAACGTGGGCGGGGGTGCAGTGTCACAGCTCTAGGCCATCCCTTGTTTGACTTTGCTTTATCA
>NW_021222945.1:0-1391 GCF_002162155.2 Triticum dicoccoides
GGTTGCCGAGTACATGTCGTGTAAACGGCGGTAAGTGGTGAGAGCGTGTGTGAAGAAGTACACCCCTGCAGGGTTAACCTAATCTATTCGAATAGCCGTGTCCACGGAAAAGGACCTCTGGGTTGCTTATATCAGTTCATAGACAAGTGAAAGTGGATACTCTAAAATACGCAAGATAAGCGTGAGTGCTATGGATGGCGTTCTCGTAGGGAGACGGGAGCGGATCCATAGTGGTGTATTGATATGGTGAATATGTGGACTCGTGTGCGCCACCTCAAAAAAGTTACTCGCAGTCGTAGTTCAGAATAGCCACCGAGTCAAAGCTGGCTTGCTGCAGTTAAACCCCACCATCCCTTTGTTGATAATGATGCATATGTAGATAGTTCTGATGTAAGTCTTGCTGGGTACATTTGTACTCACGTTTGCCTATTTTATGTTTTTGCAGAGAGACTTCAGTCTCACTAGTATTTCCGCGTGGTCTTCGACGTTTAGCTTGTTACCTCAGCTACGATCTTGTGCCGCGGCAGGATTTGGTAGAAGTCAGGCTTCTCAGCCTTTTTCATTTATAGATGTCTGTACTCAGACATGATAGCTTCCGCTTGTGCTTGATTTGTATGCTCTGAATGTTGGGTCATGAGACCCATGTTTGTAATATGTCGCTCCTCGGAGCCTATTGAATAGATTACTTGAGTCATAGAGTCATGTTGTGATGCCATGTTGTATTTGCACATATCGAGCATATTGTGTGTATGTTATTGAAATGCTTGGTATGTGTGGGATCTGACCATCTAGTTGTTTATCTTTAGTAGCCTCTCTTACGGGGAAATGTCTCCTAGTGTTTCCACCGAGCCATGGTAGCTTGCTACTGCTCCGGAACACTTAGGCTGGCCGGCATGTGTCCTTCTTCGTTCCTGTGTCTGTCCCTTCGGGAAAATGTCACGCGGTGAATACCGGAGTCCTGCTAGCCCAGTGCTACAGCCTGGATTCACTCGCTGATGACCGACACGTTCGATGCTGGGTCATGGATGCCTGTCCCTGTAAGTCTGTGCCGCTTTGGGTTTACGACTAGCCATGTCAGCCCGGGCTCCTTATCATATGGATGCTAGCGACACTGTCATATACGTGTGCCAAAAGGCGCAAACGGTCCCGGGCAAAGGTAAGGCGACACCCGTGGGAATACCGTGCGTGAGGCCGCAAAGTGATATGAGGTGTTACATGCTAGATCGATGTGGCATTGAGTCGGGGTCCTGACAGCGTTGGTATCAGAGCTTGACTGCCTGTAGGATTACCAAGCCAAACTGGTCGAAGTTGAGTCTAGAAATTCTTTAGTTATATAAGGGAATTGATTGTGGGATGGAACGTAAGGCTCTTTTTACTCCTTATACCTCATG
>NW_021222946.1:0-7615 GCF_002162155.2 Triticum dicoccoides
TGGACTTGGCGGTGGCGGTTTTGGCGGAGGTGGACTTGGTGGTGGTGGTGGTTTTAGCGGAGGTGGACTTGGCGGAGGTGGTGGTTTTGGCGGAGGTGGACTCGGTGGTGGTGGTGGTTTTGGCGGAGGTGGACTCAGTGGTGCTTGATGTCGATGATGATTCCGTGTATACGGCCGTTCTGCCATGTCTTTCATGTTTCAACTTTTATGATGTTTCATGTCTTGCACTACTCTTATGTTCGTGAACTTTCGCCGGTGATGATCTTTAGATGATGAACTTGACTATGTTTAAATGATGATGATGAACTGTCATATTTCATATTATTCTGTTTCGAAATGATGTCAAATGAATTGGAAAAGAGAAAACAGGGAGAAAAAAACTATGCCTACGGCAAAGTCGTCGGCATATATACGCTCAGGAGCCACCAGGAGGCGACACGTGGCAGGGCTATGCCTACGGCAAAGCCGTCGAACCAGGGGGCGACACGTAGCAAAGATATGCCGACGGCTTTGCTGTAGGCATAGTTTTGCCATGTGTCGCCTCCTGAGTCACCAGCAAGTTTGACGGCGCCGTCCGTTGCCGTCAGACGGAAAACTACGCCGACGGCTAAACTATGCCGATGGCTGCCCTAAGGCCGTCGGCATACCCTCCTATGCCGACGGCTATATTATGCCGACGGTCTGACAGGAGTACGCTGACGTGATCTACACTGACGGGGCTATGCCGACGGCAGCCGTAGGCATAGATCTATGCCGACGGCATAGGACCTATGCCGACGGCCCTTGGCCGTAGGCATAGCCCACGAGTCCGGTAGTGAGTTCAGATGCGTTTTCTCCAGGAGAACCTACCGTGCCGCGCCGCCGTCCAGCCAACGGGACTTGGTGGCTAGCGTCGACGGCGCCGCCGTCTGGTATTTGGTCGATGATGGCCCGTGCCCTACTCTCCGTGACATTCTCACCGAAGCCGTCGTCAGACATCTCCCCCGGTTCCAGAAACAAATCAAAACATGCATCACCAAGGGGACTACCAGTAGCAGTACACTTGGGTATGGCCTCCACAGCATCGTCTACGGTGACCGCACTACACTTCTGTATGGCCTGTACGAAACCGACCGGGAGGACGACGACCTTATTGCCAACTTCTGGGCAGCCCTCCTGCATACCGGAGAAGACACGTGGACGGTCGTCGAGCGGACGCTTGAATGCCTGGAGCCTACCAACCTCCACGTCACATATCGCCATGGAAGGATATTGGTCACCGTCAGGTCTGACCTGTGGCACGCCGTGACACCGGACGATCACCAAGGCGTTCGAGATGTGGTGCTGCCGAGCCCCTGGATGCCAAGGGGAGCGCCTAGGCTACTTAGACATATACAACTACCTTCTCGAGTCCCACGGCGAGCTTCTCTCGGCGTCGGTTCACATCCGCAAAGATTACATGGATTATTGGCGGCGGCGCAGTGAGTCCTTTGTCTCTTGCCTGGTTGGCGCTCTCGGTGTCCATTCACACCCTAGAGGGGGAGGCGCCGGAGAAAATGCGGTGGGTGAGGAAGGATGGCAAGAGCCTAGCTAACCGCGTCCTATTCCTGGGGTGGCCCAACAGCTTCGCCGTGGATGCCTCACGGCTAGACGGTGATGCCGTGTCCCGTGGGTGCGCATATTTTGTCTACAACATAGAGAACGGCATGCCTGGTAAGTCGTGCTATGTGTTTAGGTACAACCTCGTCAATGGCAAGGCCAAATTCATGGAGCAGTTGCCTCATGGATGCGACAATGATATGTGCATGTTGCTCTTCCCCCACCGTTGCTCCAAACCAGGTATACGCAATCATAATTGGACCTTTTTTTCTTGTGAAATGCAATTATATTTAGACCTAATAACTCCACGAAAGTTATATCTCATACCCAACATGACTATTTCACATTCAACTTAGATATTGTTATTTCTCTGACGACATTCACAGCTGTGCGATCAAATCTTCTCATCCGTTTGTGATTCGACCAACAACCTTAGACCTTGGCATCAACTTTGAAGTGAGGAAGAGTTATTTTCTTGAAAATAGGCAAACCTTTTTTTGCTAGTTCAGTGACTAGCGCTATACTACTTGTAAAAACCACATTTATACTACTGACAACACGCATGCATCATCAGCATTATTCATTCAATGCAGCGGTTAGTAGTGCCATAGTTTATTTGTTTTAATTTAACAAATGTCATAGGATAAGCTGATGGTTAAACTGTGTACTGGATCATTATAGTACTGGTTAGATAAGTGTACTAACCCTCTGTTCCGCTATAAATTTGATTTTCCTGGATCAGGAAATCAGCTAAAGGTGTGAGAGTTCAAAATGGTGGAAGAGGAAAAACCAACAGACGACCACAACTCCAAAAAGCACTATTTACATGGAGAGACCTCGGCAACAACACTACAAGTCTTATTTCACGGTGATTGTAAACAACCTGCCTTGCAGGGTGAATAACTCTCAGCTGTGTCGGTTCTTCGGCCAGCACCGTAAGGTGTCCCAAGCTGAGGTGAGATGTAAGAAGAAGACCAATATCTCAAAGGGATTCGGGCATGTGACCATGGAGATGATCGAGGAACATGCTAATGCTCTTGCTACACATGACGGACTGGTGAGTGCATACATATTATGGTTTAACTAGATGATACCCTATGTGTTGCTGTGGGGCTCAGTTGGAATATACTTTCATGATGTTTGATTATTTCAAATATGAATATTTGTATGAATAATATGAGAACTAAAACTAAAAACATATATGATCTACTGTATTTAATTATTGATGAGGTGGGCCTTTTTCCATGCATGTTTGCATGACGATGTGGGTCTTTTGCATGCATGTATAACTTGATGAGGTGGCATGGGTGCATGTTCACCGAAATATGTCAGTGGGCTAGCTATTTAGAAATAGAAGATTAAGGGTGTTTTCAATTATCAAATTATGCATGATCATCTTTGGTTGGTTTGTAGATGTGTAACAATCAATGGATGCCTTCTTTCTCTTGTTTCAGGTTTGGGTGGATGCATCCTTGAAGTGAGCATGGTGAAGATGATGTGGAAGCCAGAACAACATGTGAATTTTGTTGGATCGAGATAGTATAGTCTTGGCCATAGTATATATTTTGGTTTGGCGCTATTACTTTTTGCTCTAGTGGCGTTGTGGAAGATTATTTAATTACTTGAATTGTACTTGAGGGAGTCCTGGATTATGGGGTGTCCGGATGGCCGGACTATGACATTTGGCCGGACTCCCGGACTATGAAGATACAAGATTAAAGACTTCGTCCCGTGTCCGGATAAGACTTTCCTTGGCGTGGAAGGCAAGCTTGGCGATATGATATAAAGATCTCCTCCCATTGTAACCGACTCTGTGTAACCCTAGCCCTCTCCGGTGTCTATATAAACCGGAGAGTTTTAGTCCGTAGGACGCACAATCATTCCATAGGCTAGCTTCTAGGGTTTAGCCTCTCTGATCTCGTGGTAGATCAACTCTTGTACTACCCATATCATCAATATTAATCAAGCAGGAGTAGGGTTTTACCTCCATCGAGAGGGCCCGAACCTGGGTAAAAACATCGTGTCCCTTGTCTCCTGTTACCATCCGCCTAGACACACAGTTCGGGACCCCCTACCCGATATCCACCGGTTTTGACACCGACATTGGTGCTTTCATTGAGAGTTCCTCTGTGTCATCACCGTCAGGAAGGATGCCGCACCCCGTCTTTAAAGACGGTGCTGTTGCTAAAGGAGGCTTGGCTGTCGGCCAAACTCTCCGTCTAGGCAGTTTTTTGATGACCGCCTGTTCGGCCGCCGCGCCGACGATAACCTCTCGGGCCATCGAAAGTAATCTCCACATCAGCTCGGAACTTGCCGAGCAGTTAGATCCGATGGAGCTCTCTTCCCTAAATGAGCTCTTGGATCGCATCGCCGCCCTGGGAGTCGCAACAGATTACGGCCAGGTTGGGCTTAAACCCGATCAGAGAGAGATTGACTCTCCCCAGGTCACCCACCACGTTGAAGTGGTGGAAGAACAATGCGGCGATTCTTCGCCCATCCTAAGGACCAGATGTGTCCGGAATCCTCATCCCTCCGAGCTAGACATCTGCGGAGGGGAGGACGTCGCCCAAGCCCTGAACCTAAAGTCAGGCAGCGGGCCTGATTCATTGAATAGCGTCCAAGAGAACAAGATTCCGTATTCGGAAATTTCTTGTCCCCTGAGTCTTAGATCGGGCGAGGTTCCGAATTTAAATCCACCCGCCCACCCAAATACAAGGGATCTATCCCAAATTCGGCAAGAGCCCGGGGAAATAGTACACCATTATTGGGCCAGATTCCTCCTGGTTAGAAACATGTTTAGGTCATTGAATAACAGTAGCCTCCGAAGTACCTCTTAATGACATTATAAACAACTGCGACGCAATAGGCCGGATTGCCAAATGGGCCACTGAGCTACTCCCGTTCGACATAACTTACAAGCCACGGCGAGCTATTAAGTCGCAGGTTTTGGCCGACTTCATCGCCGAATGGACTGAAGCCGAGCTCCCTAAAGAGTACGGCGCATATTCCAACTGGATCATGCACTTCGACGGCTCCAAAATGTTGGCTGGCCTGGGGGCTGGCCTCGTTCTGACGTCCCCAACCGGAGATACAGTCCAATACGTACTTCAGATAATATACACGGACTCCAACAACGCGGCCAAATACGAGGCCCTTCTACACGGTCTCCGGATGGCAGTCTCCATGGGCATTTAGTGCCTAGAGGTCCGCGGGGATTCAAACCTCGCGATATCCCAAATAAATGGAGACTTTGATGCCAAGGATCCGAAAATAGCAGCTTATCGCAACGCCGTCTTAAAGATGTCAGCTCGGTTTGAGGGGCTCGAATTTCACCACATAGCCCGGGAGAACAACCAGGCAGCAGACGTGTTGGCACGCATTGGCGCAAAGCGCGATGCTGTCCCTCCCAACATGTTCCTAGAGAGGCTTTTCAAGCCATCCGTATCATGGGAGGGAGATTCCGGAAACAACAGCCCGGACACAACCACACTACCCCTCACCGAACATTCTGACACAGTTTGTGGCTCCGCCAACGAAACAACACCATCAGCCCACACAATAATGGCAGTCATTGCCCCGTGGACAGAACCATTCCTAGCCTGCCTAACTAGGCAGGAACTTCCCGAGGACCAAAACGAGGCCCGCTGCATAGTGCGGGATCTAAAGCCTATAAAGTCCACGAGGGAGAGCTTTATAAAAAAAGCACAACCGGAGTCCTTCAAAGGTGTATCTCCGAAGAGGAAGGGCGAAATCTTCTGGCTGAAATTCATGCTGGACTCGGCGGGCACCACGCCGCAGCCCGGGCCCTTGTAACCAAGGCCTTCCGTACCGGATTTTATTGGCCGACGGCCCGGGCAGACGCTCAGGACTTAGTGCAGCGATGCGTCGGTTGCCAATTATTCACTAACCAAAGCCACATGCCGCCTACCGCCCTACAAACCATACCCATTACTTGGCCTTTTGCGGTCTGGGGGCTTGACATGGTTGGACCCCTTAAAGGAGGAACCCACAAGCAAAAATATCTACTGGTCATGGTGGACAAATTCACCAAATGGATAGAGGCCAAGCCTGTAAAGACGGCCGAATCCGGACCAGTGATAGACTTCATATCCAGGGTTGTACACCGTTACGGCGTCCCCCACAGCATCATAACTGACAACGGCACAAACTTCACGGCCGACGAAGTTAAACTCTAGTGCAAAAACATGGGCATTAAGCTCGACTACGCTTCAGTCTATCATCCTCAAACCAACGGTCAAGTCGAGCGAGCCAACGGTCTCATCATGAGCGGCATCAAACCCAGACTAGTGCGATCCCTCAAGGAATCTAACACGCACTGGGTAGAGGAGCTTGACTCTGTACTCTGGGGCTGCGGACCACGCCGATCGCACTATCGGATTCACACCATTTTTTATGGTACACGGCGCAGAGGCAGTCCTGCCCTGCGACATAATTCATGACTCACCTCGCGTGCGCATGTACAAAGAAAGAGAAGCCAAGCTCAATCGGCAGGACAGCTTGGACGCATTGGAGGAAGAGCGCGACGTGGCAAAAGCTCGTTCCGCATTCTATCAACAGCAGGCTCGAAGATATCAAAGCAGAGAAGTACGGGCCAAAACTTATAACCTTGGCGAACTAGTTCTACGCCTGCCGGACAAGAAAAAGGACAAACTAAAGCCCAAATGGGAGGGTCCCTTCATAATCTACCAAGTCCTGACTGGTGGAGCGTACCGTCTGCGAAACGCATCGGACAACCGACTCGAGCCAAACCCATGGAACGCAGCACGCCTACGAAGATTCTACGCCTAGCGCCGGACTCCTTGTTCGTCTCCTTCATTTGTCTCTTTTTTTACTTTTTTCAAATTAGCTGCCTGGTATTTCTGTCCTTCTCCCTACCTTTTTCTCCCAAGCCCTTAGGGGCTTGCTTGCGCGTTGTTCGCACATACTTGACGCGCCACCCGCGCTCATTATACCTGGGGGCTTCTTTATCAGAAGTTTATATAAACGGGCCTCATGCCCAAAACATGTGTGACACTTCCGCATGAACCTTTTATACACCATTATATGCATCGATATGACTTAAGTTTTGGCCAAGCTGGGTTGCCTGGCTCCTGTGCTTACCCCTACGTTCCCGTTTGTTCGGCTAGGTGGTAAAGGGAGCACCTCTGCGATTGTTACTGCCGGGTCAGCCGGATGTGTACCTCAGACTGGGTGAAGCCGAAAACTAGCGTTCTTAAGGGAATATTCGGTCGGTGAACTAAAAAATGTTTTTTCTTGTTTATTTATCTGCCCCCAGATGCTTTTCTTCTTTTTTCTCGCAGTTCGGACTTGCACTTTAGGGCATGCCTCCCAGGGAAAGGAACCCCTAACGGAACTATTCTCCCTGGAAGACGTTTCTTACTAACCATGTAATATAACATAACTAGTTGGGCACTTGTCTGCTAAAGCACTTATGACCCCTACGCCTGGTCTCCATGCATGCCCCGGTTCTTACATAACCGATAAGGTATTCGGACACACTCCGGACTATCGGGTCCAGAGGTTGAAGCGAAAAGGTCCGCAATGACAAACGATCTACAATCCGGCTAGAAGGCATTTTACATGTCATTTTAAATTACATAGTCAATTTGACTCGGTATATTCTTCTTCAATACCATCCAACGGGCTGTCTAATTTACAGTCCTATTGAGAATACTTTGCGGCCAGCTCTACCTGGCCATACACTAAACTGACAAGGATCTCCTTTCCGTCAGGCCCCACAGGGCCAACCTCGGCCATGTGGTTCGGGTCAGCCTTCGTGTACCGAGTCTTCACCATGGCCCAGGCCTCCCGACACCTTGACGACAAGCCGATATCTTCCACAACCGGAAGCGCTGCCGCACTCCCTCCAGCTTCTCCGCAAGCTCTCCAAGACCTTCGGGCATGGATAGGGATGGCCACATAGCCTGGACGACGCCTTGCATCGCCTACCGAACTCGTTCGTGCAGTTGCAACAGCTCGGGAAGAAGGTCCCCCGTTGAACCGGGCATCTCCTCCG
>NW_021222947.1:0-506 GCF_002162155.2 Triticum dicoccoides
GAGAAGGCAATGAGGTTGAGACGTTTCCCAAGAAGGTGTGCAAAGCACTCGGTCGTTGCGGACGAGGGTAGGGTTAGTTTGCTCGTTAGACCAGGTATAACGACGTCCGTGCATGTACATGTCATAGAGCCCATGGTGTGAGATAAAACATCGAAAGCGGTGCATGGTGCACCGGGATATGCGGTTGTTATTCTTGTCCGCGGCCGAGGTAATCATGTTGAAGTCGCCTCCAATGAGCCAGGGGCCGGAAATATTAGCGCGGAGATCATGTAGCTCATCCAGGAAAGCCAACTTGGCGTCGTCACCTTGGGGGCCATAAACCCCAGTGAGCCACCAGTGTGGGCCACCCGTGATGGAGCTCACGGCAGCGGAAACATAATGATTGCCAATCACCGGATTGGTAAGGGATACCAGGTTGCTCTGCCAAGCAAGAAGGATTCCGCCCCGGGTATCAATCACCGGAAGGAAGAAAAAATCATCGAACGAGCTGCCGAGAGTCTCGAAGA
>NW_021222948.1:0-3335 GCF_002162155.2 Triticum dicoccoides
AAAAAGGTTGGCGTCGCCCTGACCCAAATCCCCATTTTCTCATCAATCCCTTCACCTCTTGACCTAGAAAAGCCCAATGATGAAAAGTCGAAAGAAGTCTACTGATGACCAAATCCCACATGAGGGAAAGATGGACAAGGGCCACTAGTTCTCGCGCTAGCATTCTCGTGTCGCTCCATCACACTTTCTGATTCATCCGAAACACCAGATCTATTATCCCCGATTTGACGCGCTTTCTATTTACAAAATAGCTTGCTAGAAAAAAAAGTATTGGTTAAAGATTTGGGAATCGTACCAAAGGACTCCCCACCCTGTCCTAGGGTGATTTGTAGATCTGCAGATTTGCGCTACTACAGTTCTAACCTCGTGAGGATTATGACGACTATGAGGTGTGGCGGCGGAAGGATGTTGAGAGCTTCGCTCTAGGGTTAGGGTGGGAGGAGTCAAATAGGTGTCACCGTTTGGATTTATGTATATTGTGACCCATGTGGTGATGTGTGGCGTCTTATACACATATGGCTGGTTTTGAGGCCAATATTAAATGAATGTAACAATTCAGCATGTTTTTATTGTTATCTAGAAAAGGTATATCACATGTTTTGGGTAAAATATGTATAGTTAGAAATATTCACGAAATTTATGTCTGAGCACAATCTCTATTTTTCCTTCTTGCAAACCGTACCCCACCATACATGAAGAGTGACCATTTTACTAAGGGTCCGAATAACTGCCACACGTGTGGCGTCGACAGGAACCCACCCGCACGCCTCGTGTGGCATGAACGGGAACAGGCCTGCACAACCACGTCCGCGCGCACAAACGCACGGCCCGCACGTCCGTGCCGTGCCAACCCCGCCCGCACTGCCCCGTCCGGGCAAGCCGACCCGCTGCCCGCACGACCAACCAGTTCCCACTCCGATCCATCCCCTCCCTCGTCTGCCGCCATCGTCCCGCGCCTCTCGAACCCTGATCTCCGTCGCCGGCCTTCTCTGGTTGCCATGGCAAACGGAGCAGATCCGTAGGGCACTCCCACCTCAAAAACACACCCCAACCCTCCCCACCCCCAGCCCCAAACTCCAACCAAGCACTCCGGAGACGATCATCCAAAAACCAGGTGAAAAACTCCCAATCTCAACCTTCTCATCCTTAAGGCTGAAAATCTCCTGATCTTGTGTTGGATCTATGCTATAGGGGTAGAACACTACATGGTTCAGTGTGTAGTCGCAATTGCCAGGCAGAGTACACCAGATCTGCCATGTACTACGTTTGAAATTGACTTAATTTCCTAGTTTAATTGACACAAGTAGTTGGGTATGAAAAATGGATGAGTAGGAATCACTAAAGAAAGGACACGTGAGGCAAAAATTTGGAATGAAGAGAGCTGGAGGAAATTAATTGCCACTTGTGTATGACGACAGTTGCCACCTTTCGTTGTCAGTAGCTGCCACCTATTATGACCCGTCGTTTGCCAGCCATATCTTCTGTGTGCAAAAGCAGCAGAAGAATACAATTCTTGTTGATTGTTGATGCCTTCTTGTTCATGCAGAGATTGAGAACACATTGGAAAAGAAGGGAGACACGGAAAAGAATGAATCACGAAGGCGGCGCTGGTGATTGGGGTTCTCAAAGGCCAGAAACAGCCCCTTAGGATGCAATAGAGTACAATCAGCTCATCTCTTCAGGGCCGTTGCTGCCACTACTAGAACAGTATGCAGGCATAGGTATGATGCGTTCTAACAAAAATAAGAAGAAAAGTTGCCATCTTCACGACGATGAAGATGCCATTCTACTTATGTCGTTCACTGTCATTTTTTAGCAGGTTCTTATGACCAAAACACAATTAGGGAGGCCCCGTGGCAAGTTCAATCACAAGGCGCTAACACTGACAAATGTACGGGCAGCCAACTTCAACTAGCTTGTATGGATAATCAAGGTAATGCAAAAACAACAAAAAGAGCGCATACTGCTGTGGACAAATGAACATGCAAAAAAACTGGCAAAAGGACTCACGAGTTACCGCGGGTGAAAATGCAGAGCCTTCATGCAGCGCGTGGCATCAGGCACCACCAATGTACCTGCCATCGACGTCATACACAGGTCAGTCCATAAAAAAGGTGAAGTTGCGGGATGATCAATTAGCAGAAGGAGCATAGTTGGCAACTACAATTGCCACGACTAGTCATCTACAGTTGCCATGTATTAGAAAACTGCATTTGACATCCCTGCACAACTGTTGTTGCCATCCATGGACACCTGCAGTTGCCAGGGGAGAACAACTGCAGTTGCCATGCCAGTGCAACTACATTTGCCATGTCATGGCACTGCAGCTGCCATGGAGGAACAACTGCGGTTGCCATGTCGATGCAAAAACATATGCCTTGCCAATAAAACTGCAGTTGCCACATTAGGGGCAACTGCAGTTGCCGTGCTAGCACAAAATACATTTGCCATGAATTTGACCAACCACTACTATGCACACAGGTTATTACGCTGGTGGTACCCCGGCAAACGTCTCGTGGCAAGCTTCACAAATTGCAGGTGGGGGCGTCATTTTGGTGTCACAGGCCACACAGGAAGGTCGAATGCAACACACCAAGGTAAGGGAAAAAAACTGAACCACGAAAACAACAGTACATTTCATATTTGAAGTTGTTTGCATGCAAAAACAAAATAGCTGCCATGTTTGTTGAACAATAGCTGCCATCACTGGACAGCTATAGCTGCCGTGCATGCCCACGCGCAGACTCACAGCTTGCTGTTTGAAAATGATGTCGTGAAAAATCACTCGTAGATGGTGTGATCCGTTGCGATACACATGTTATTCAAACAAAAAAACTTAAATCTCGTACCTGTTTTTCCTATTACAGGGCCTACAACTAGAGTTAACAGCTGTGCGGGGACATCTACTGCGGGGAGCTCTGAGCGCACGGAAGACGCGTTCCACCAGCCAGCAGACACTTATGCCGCAGACAATTTCGAGTCACAGTCGGGAATGGCAATCATTCCAGCAATACAGACAAGCACCCCTTTGAACACAATCACTGCCAACACTCAAGTAGAAGGAACTACCGCCGATACTGAAGTGAATGATGAAACTGACGACGAGGCAGAAGGTGATGAAGATGGTGGGCAATCAGAGATCGTGGTACCTCAGCCACCGTACATTGGGCAGAGATTTGAATCGTTCGAAGAAGCAAAGGAATACTACCAGACATATGCAAAGTTCCATGGATTTGCGGTCAACACCGAGTACCATAGGAAAATTAAGAAAACTAATGAGTACAGCAGAGGTGAGATGAGGTGCCACAAGGCACGGAGGAACAAAAAGGTGAAAG
>NW_021222949.1:0-3910 GCF_002162155.2 Triticum dicoccoides
TCGTGTTGTTAATTGCAGAACGGTGCCATATTTGTTTTGCTTGCCATTTGCAAACCGTGCATCCGATTCCGGTGATCTTTATATCGATTTCGACCGAAATCAACTCCCCTTTCCGGTGGCACTCTTGGTTTTCCAAGTTGAGGCCAAGTTCAATCTTTTCTTTCCGAAACATGCATATGCATCGCATATCGCATCCCGCATGTCATGCATTGTTTTGCATCATGTTGCTTGTGCATTGCACGTGGTTGATTGTGTCTCCCTTTGCTTGTGTTCTTGCTTTGGGTAGAGCCGAGAGACGAGTACGTGATCGAGGAGCCCGTTGACTATGTTTACGAGGATCAAGCTAAAGTCAACTCGGAGAACTTTGCAGGCAAGATGATCATACCCTCGAAATCACTTCTATCTTTGCTTGCTAGATGCTCGCTCTTTTTCTATGCCTATGCTATGATACCTACCACTTGCTTATCATGCCTCACATATAACCATGTCAAACCTCTAACCCACCTTGTCCTAGCAAACCGTTGTTTGGCTATGTTACCGCTTTGCTCAGCCCCTCTTATAGCATTGCTAGTTGCAGGTGAAGATTGGAGTTTGTTCCTTGTTGGAACATGTTTATTGTTGGGATATCATTATTATATCTTGTCTATTTTAATGCATCTATACACTTGGTAAAGAGTGGAAGGCTCGGCGTTATGCCTGGTGTTTTGTTCCACTCTTGCCGCCCTAGTTTCTGTCATACCGGTGTTATGTTCCTTGATTTTGTGTTCCTTACACGGTTGGGTTATAATGGGAACCCCTTGACAGTTAGCCTTGAATAAAACTCCTCTAGCAATGCCCAACCTTGGTTTTACCATTTGCCACCTAGCCTCTTTTCCCTTGGGTTTCCGGAGCCCGAGGGTCATCTTTATTTTAACCCCCCCCTCCCCCGGGCCAGTGCTCCTCTGAGTGTTGGTCCAAACTGGGCGATGTCCGGTGCCACCAGGGGCAACTCTGGGCTGGCCTACCCGACGTCTGGCTCATCCGAGTGTGCCCTGAGAACGACATATGTGCAGCTCCTATCGGGATTTGTCGGCACATTCGGGCAGCTTTGCTGGTTTAGTTTTACCATTGTCGAGATGTCTTGTAACCGGGATTCCGAGTCTGATCGGATTGTCTTGGGAGAAGGAATATCCTTCGTTGACAGTGAGAGCTTGTGATGGGCTAAGTTGGGACACCCCTGCAGGGATTTGATCTTTCGAAAGTCGTGCCCGCGGTTATGGGCTGATGGGAATTTGTTAATGTCCGGTTGTAGAAAACCTAAAACTTAAATTAATTAAAATGAAACAACAGAGTGTGTGGCCATGATGGTCTCTTTTCGGCGGAGTCCGGGAAGAGAACACGGTCTCGTGTTATGCTTGAACGTAGGTTGTTCTAGGATCACTTCTTGATCATAGTTTATCGACCGTGACTTTGCCTTCTCTTCTCGCTCTCTTTAGCGTATGTTAGCCACCATATATGCTAGTGCTTGCTGCAGCTCCACCTCATACCTTTTACCCTTCCTATAAGCTTAAATGGTCTTGATTGCGAGGGCGTGAGATTGCTGAGTCCCCGTGACTCACAGATTCCTTCCAAAACCAGATGCAGGGACCGATGATACCGCTCCAGGAGATTCGACTGAGCTCAAGTGGGAGTTCGATGAGGACTCGGGATGATACTACGTTTCCTTTCCAAACAATCAGTAGTGGTGCCCTGTTGGGGCGATCGGGGACTTTGTTGCATTTGGGGTTGTTCTTTATTTTGGTTCCGTAGTCGGACCTTGATTGTATCTGGATGAACGTAATGATAATTATGCTATTGTGTGACGTGGCGAGTGTAAGCCAACTATGTACTCCTTTTCCTTATTCATTACATGGGTTGTGTGAAGATTACCCCACTTGCGACATTGCTTACAATGCGGTTATGCCTCTAAGTCGTGCTTCGACACGTGGGAGATATACCCACATCGTGGGTGTTACAAGTTGGTAATCAGAGCCTTCCCCGACTTAGGAGCCCCCCTGCTTGATTGAATCACTGGCGTTGTTGAGTATAGAAAAATGTTTTGAGTCATTTAGGATTATATATATCGGAGAGTAGGATTCTTTTTACTCCTCAGTCCCTTCTTCTCTTCTCAAATTTCACTAAGTTTTTTTAGGATCACGCGGGTATCTTGGAATCGTTCCGATGGTTTTGTGACGAGAACATTGTTCTTGGTGCCTCCTGACATTTAGGGGTTGTGGCAGTGTCCCGGGGAGTTGAGCTCCGAGGTGTTGTCGTCACAATTTTATCGTTGCAATTCTGGAATACCTGAGTTTCGCCGACATCTAAAATCTCTTTTATGCAGTTGTTGGTGAGATAACCTCGACGCCACCCAGTACTGGGGTGGGAGTTCAGGATTATTGCCATAACTCGTATAACGGATGCTTTACTAAGGTTGAGGTAAATGATTTCTGAAGGTTTCTTGGTTATGTGTTGAAGGATGGATACAGTTGGATGTAGGATTTTCTAGCTTTGGGTGAGATATTATGCTTCCCCTGTATCTCCAACACCTGATTGCATAACCGGAATGGTTCGGGAGTTTCATAGGTGGGAATTCATGTAGCTCTAGAATTTCTTCCAGGAATATTTGGTTTGTGATTGGGTAATCCTCACCAAGTATTTGTTCTTGTCTGTACCTTGTTGTTTTATTCTTCTACCTCTATCTAAGTGGCTTCTCAATTTATGGAAGTGTGACCATTTCAACTGGAATGCATTCGTTCATTTTGTTCGGATGTTAAGACTATATGTTGCTATTTCGATCCATTTGATTCAGCTTGAATATATGTCTATCATGATGCTAACGGATGTCACCCTCTTCAGGATGGCTCCTCCAACGCGTCAGAATCCTGAACCGCTGCCACCACCTCCACCTCCGGAGGCATGGCAAGCTGTGATGGCCGCTACCAATGCCAACACGTAGCTGATCATGCAACTCTTGCAAGAGCACAACCAAGGGAACCAAGGCCATGGCAACAATCAGAATCAGTTTGCTACACTCAACCAGTTCCTCGCTAACCAGCCAAAGACCTTCAGTAACTGTGTCGAGGAAACAGATGCTGATGATTGGCTCGTGGATATCTACAAGCATTTTGAGTGCAGCAACATCAGGCCTGGGGACTTTGTCAAGTTTGCCTCGTTTCAACTCAAAGACCAAGCTGCAGAGTGGTATCAGCAATACAAAGATTCCAGAGGAGGTCGTGTGATTACTTGGGATGAATTCCGTCAAGACTTCAAAGCTCACCACATTCCTCAGAGTGTTGTTGAGAGCAAGCGTGAGGAGTTCCGCAATCTGAAGCAAGGCAGCTTGTCTGTTTACCAGTATAACATCATGTTCCAGAAGCTCGCTCGTTTCGCTAAGAAAGACGTCTCTGACGAGAAGAGCATGATTTATCAGTTCAGAGGTGGCCTCAGAGAAGATCTCCAACTTGCTCTCGTGCTTTTTGAGCCGCAGAAGTACGATGAGTTCTACAACATGGCACTGAAACAAGAGACTTCTCAACTCAAGTGCGATGCTTCCAAGAAACGAGTCAGGGATGCAACTCCTTCCTCAACTCAAGTGGCACCTAAGCAGCAAAAGTATTGATTGCCTCCTCCTCCATTCTGTCGGCCTTATCAGCAGAAGAGCAAAGGTGGCAATGGATCTTCCCACCCACCCAACCCAGGCTTTTAGAACAAGACTTCGTCTCAAGCTCCAAGATCAAGTGCTCCGTATCACCGTCCGCTTTCAGAGGTCACGTGCAACAAGTGTCAGCAGAAGGGTCACTATGCCAACAAATGCTTCAATTAGAGGCATCTTCCTCCTCCTCCTCCTGTGAGATCTGCTAGCACTGCAGTGGTCAAGCATAATCCCAAGCAC
>NW_021222950.1:0-865 GCF_002162155.2 Triticum dicoccoides
GATCTAATCATATCTGGAACAGTTATGCAGACGGGATACGTGGCGAAAAAGGCGGCGCGGAGATCGAGGCGTCCATGCCCCGTCCCATCCGAACGCCGCGGTCCGCCCCGCTTCGCGCGCGCCCCAAAATTTCGCATCCCGCGGAATCCGCGAGCAACAAATCAGTCTGTCAGGCGCGGTGTTTCCGGCGATCCGTCGCTCGGAGATCGTCGAAGCCTGAAAGATCACTCGACGCAAAAACAGAATGGATCAAGTCGACTGAAGGCAAGTTGTTTCCTATCGACAAAGAGATTCTTTGGTCCAGAACAGCGAACAACCGGAGCACAAAAGTTAATCGGAAACGACATCAACTCCTTCTTCACTCGAAGCCTCAATCCATTCGGGGGCTAATGATGGGGTTATGTACCTAGGGTAGGGTCATGGACCTGATCCAAGTAACTTACCCCAGGACATCCTCAGAAGAGGTCGCCTTCCAGTCGACCAACGAGGATTCACTCGACTGGCCTGAAGGACTCGACCACGAAGACTCACTCGACCACCAGGAGGTCAAGAGGCACTCTGCACTGCAACGGCCTGTAATCAAGTAGACTTTATGATAGTAAAGGCCTTTATGTGGGGCGTTACCAGTAACGCCCCAGACTTAACTCACCTTAAACCCTCTCCTACGTGGGCTGGCTGGGGTCCTGGCGCACTCTATATAAGCCACCCCCCTCCACAGGCAGAGGGGTTCGGCACCTTGTAATTCATACATTCGTAATCCACTCGACCGCCTCCGGGCTCCGAGACGTAGGGCTGTTACTTCTTCCGAGAAGGGCCTGAACTCGTACATCCTTTGTGCTTACAACCTCTCCATAGCTAGGACCTT
>NW_021222951.1:0-405 GCF_002162155.2 Triticum dicoccoides
CTGGATTAGGGGGTGTCCGGCTGGCCAGACAATGACCTTTGGCCGGACTCCTAGACTATGAAGATACAAGATTGAAGACTCCGTCCCGTGTCCGGATGGGACATTCCTTGGCGTGGAAGGCAGGCTTGGCGATACGATATGAAGATCTCCTCCCATTGTAACCGACTCTGTGTAACCCTAGCCCTCTCCGGTGTCTATATAAACAGGAGAGTTTTAGTCTGTAGGAGGAACAACAATCATACCATAGGCTAGATTCTAGGGTTTAGCCACTCCGATCTCGTGGTAGATCTACTCTTGTACTACCCATATCATCAATATTAATCAAGAAGGAGTAGGGTTTTACCTCCATCAAGAGGGCCCGAACCTGGGTAAAAACATCGTGTCCCTTGTCTCCTGTTACCATCC
>NW_021222952.1:0-1319 GCF_002162155.2 Triticum dicoccoides
CCGGTGAACCGGGCTGTAGCGGGCTAACAGGACTCCGGTATTCATCGCGTGACATTTCCCCGAAGGGACAGACACAGGAACGAAGAAGGACACATGCCGGCCAGCCTAAGTGTTCCGGAGCAGTAGCAAGCTACCATGGCTCAGTGAAACACTAGGAGACATTTCCCGGTAAGAGAGGCTACTAAAGATAAACAACTAGATGGTCAGATCCCACACATACCAAGCATCTCAATAACATACACACAATATGCTCGATATGTGCAAATACAACATGGCATCACAACATGACTCTACAAATCAAGTATTTATTCATTAGGCTCCGAGGAGCGAGATATTACAAACATAGGTCTCATGACCCAACATTCAGAGCATACCAATCAAAGCACAAGCGGAAGCTATCATGTCTGAGTACAGACATCTATAAATGAAAAAGGCTGAGAAGCCTGACTATCTACCAGATCCTGCCGAGGGCTCAAGATCGTAGCTGAGGTAACAAGCTAAACGTCGAAGTCCACGTGGAACTACTAGTGAGACTGAAGTCTCTCTGCAAAAACATAAAATAGGCAAACGTGAGTACAAATGTACCCAGCAAGACTTACATCAGAACTATCTACATATGCATCATTATCAACAAAGGGATGGTGGGGTTTAACTGCAGCAAGCCAGCTTTGACTCGGTGGCTATTCTGAACTACGACTGCGAGTAACTTTTTTGAGGTGGCGCACACGAGTCCACATATTCACCATATCAATACACCACTATGGATCCGCTCCCGTCTCCCTACGAGAACGCCATCCATAGCACTCACGCTTATCTTGCGTATTTTAGAGTATCCACTTTCACTTGTCTATGAACTGATATAAGCAACCCAGAGGTCCTTTTCCGCGGACACGGCTATTCGAATAGATTAGGTTAACCCTGCAGGGGTGTACTTCTTCACACACGCTCTCACCACTTACCACCGTTTACACGACATGTACTCGGCAACCTTCAAGCGGAAGCCCAACGTGGGTGTCGGCCACGGCCTGCCTAAACACTCAAGTCTCTAGTCCAGGTTTATCGCCTATTCGGGTTCCATCCATGAGGAGATCCGGCCGGAGTTTCGCTCACAGCCCCAAACGATGTGTACAGGGTTCCGTGACACCAAACGGGTGCCCGGTTTACCCGGCCACGTGCCTACCGCATCACAGCCCACCCCTACGGTCAGCGCTGTCCACGGCCTCCAGCATACTACAAACACCAGAAACTACTTGCAACTCCTGGACAGAGGACAAGGGTGATTAAGAAGCCGAGAGGGTCCATTGGTTTCGGGCCCAATG
>NW_021222953.1:0-1693 GCF_002162155.2 Triticum dicoccoides
GCATTTTTTTGGTACAGGTTTTAAGGCTGGTGCCCCACGAGCACCTTTTAGTACCGGTTCGTGCCATGAACCGATAAAAGAGTTTTCTAGTTGATTCTTTCTGCAGCTGGTTTTTAGTCCCACCTCGCCAAGCGAGAGGCACTCACAGCGGTTTATAAGCCCCGAGTGCAGAGACGATGCAGAAGAGACTCAATGCTAACCTGCACGTTGTTTAGCTTTGAGGAATAGGGTAGACTACACGGAGCTATGTGCAGTGCAGTTTACACTATTCCAAAAGGCTTGAAGCTAATTAACGAGCATTGTGCCTCTTTTTTATTTTTAAAGACTTATTACAACTCAGAAATAAATAAAAAAATAAATATAGCAGAAAAGAAAAAAACTATATAAAAAACTACTCAGAAATAAATAGAAGAAAAAATAGTTGTGATTAACTTTACTAAAAAAATGAGCATAGATGCGCTTATAGAGAAAATTAGACCTAAATTCATAATAAATTTCTACTAATTTCAGAGAAATTCAATATGAATTTAGGTCAAATTTGCTGTATAAGGGCATCTATTTTCACTTTGAGAGGAGCACAACAAGGCAGAGAGGGAGGGGCTTATAAACGGGTGTGAGCGCCCTTCGGTTGGCGAGGTAGGACTAAATTCTGACCGCAACGAGGACCAACCCGTTAGTCCCGGTTCGTGCCACCAACCGGGACTAAACGGCAGCCTTTGGTCCCGGTTCAAGCCGCGAACCGGGACCAATGGTGGTGGGCCAGGAGCGAGGCCCATTGGTCCCGGTTCGTCCCACCAACCGGGACAAAAAGGTCCAGACGAACCGGGACCAATGGCCCACGTGGCCCCCGGGGCTCACGAACCGGGTCCACCATTGAACCTGGTTCTGGATTGAACCGGGACTAATGGGCTGACCCGGCCTGGACCAATGCCCCCTTTTCTACTAGTGGCACTACTTTTCCTTGGCTGATGTAGGCCCTCACATGATGGTTGTATATTTAATTGGTGGGCAAGTGCAGGTAGCGTGGCGGGTATTCCCAGCGTCAAGCCATGCAGAAGGTTGGGGTTGTCTTAGCCGGAAGTAGCTTTTCTATTCCTTAGACAAATTTGGATAGGAAGAAAGGGGCCCTGCTCTTATGGCCTGAGACAAAGTCTGCAAGCCCAAAAGCCATGCAGGACTGGCTGTTATTAATATTGATTTGCACAACAAGGCCTTGCTTATCAATAATCTTCACAAATTCTACAATAATTTGGACCTTCCATGGGTTAAGCTAGCATGGGAATGTTAGTACTCTTATTGTATATGTATACATACGAACAAGCAGCAGAAGTATTTTTTTTGTACGGTTTCCAACTTCAAAAATATCATTCCAGTCGATTCCTGCGAGATATGATGAAGGTACATTGAACGAATAGAGACGGCCGTGGTGTCCCTAGGCGACATCAAGTTCGGAAGGCAGGGCGATGTTGCTAGCCAAGGCCTCGCTGGCAGAGGCAATGCGGTGATTATGTGTGCGCGCAAGGGTTGGTCACTAGACGCTGAAGGATTGGTGGTTGGAGGAATGTCCAGGCCAGTGGTTGGAGGGGTGGATGGATCAATCCAAAATTTTAATTTTTGAACGAAAATTGAATGAAATATGAATGGAAATGACCAAAATTATTCACATCTATCTATTATATAATTAAGACAAGAG
>NW_021222954.1:0-384 GCF_002162155.2 Triticum dicoccoides
GGTGATTAGAGATTAGAGATTATAAAATAATTCCAAAATTTGAAATCAAAAAAATAATTATTAAAAAAATAAAAAATAAAAAATTGTATAATTTCCTTTAGTCCCGGTTGGTGTTACCAACCAGGACTAAAGGTGGAGCTCCATACACCAGCCATGTGGAGGGCCTTTAGTCCCGGTACGTGTAAGAACCGGGACTAAAGGGGCGGGGCTTTAGTACCGAACGGGACTAAAGGCCCTCACCAACCGAGACACATGGCCCTTTTTCTACTAGTGAAAGGATGGGGGGTCCGAATTGGACTTGGAGTCCTAGTAGGACTCCCCCCACTTGGGGGCGTTCTTAGGCCGACCTCCTCCCCTCTCCTCCTTTATATACGGGGGCAGGGG
>NW_021222955.1:0-401 GCF_002162155.2 Triticum dicoccoides
AAAATTCTACCGAGACAAACAATAATCACAATAAGCATATAGCATATGATCACTTAACACAATAGCATAGTAACATAACACACCAAAACAAACGAATCAAAACCCAAAGGAAAACTCGAAGAAACCCAACTCAAAGTTTTTCCTACTTCAAGCAGCGACTAAAAAATAGTTTTACATAACAAAAATTTTCTCAACATAACCTAAGCATGAGTTTATGTTAACTTAACAGAAAAGAATGCATTAAGCAACTAGCAGCAAAGAGAATCACTTTAAAAGCTATTATAAAACTCCTATTAGGCCTAAAGCAAATTCTAATAAGAAAAATAAAATAAAAGTTTTATTTATTATAAATAAAAGTTCATGCTCTAAAGTGACAGAAACTAACATAGGATAATCTATCA
>NW_021222956.1:0-1026 GCF_002162155.2 Triticum dicoccoides
CCGAAATGTTTGGGTACGAGAACACTTTATTTGGGCCAAAGGGGAAAGCCCACAAGGTTTTTGGAAAGCGCAAAAGGAAGTTTTGCGGAGTCCAGGGTCCCTGGCGTCTGGGTCCAGACGCCGGGAACCCTGGCGTCTGGCCCTGGAGTCCGAGAAGGACTCCTGCCTTTCGGGTGAAACCGACTTTGTGAAGGCTTTTACTCCAAGTTTGGACCCGAAGGCTCAACATATAAATAGAGGGGTAGAGTTAGCACCCAAGACACATCAAGAAAGACCAAGCCGTGTGCCGGCAACCCCGTCCTCTCTAGTTTATCCTCCGTCATAGTTTTTGTAGTACTTAGGCGAAGCCCTGCGGAGATTGTTCTTCACCAACATCGTCACCACGCCGTCGTGCTGCCGGAACTCATCTACTACTTCACCCCTCTTACTGGATCGAGAAGGCGAGGACGTCATCGAGCTGAACGTGTCACTACTAGGAAAAGGGCTATAGATGGAATTGACACTAATGACGCACCAGACATGTGATGCGCCATTACTATATACTAATGGCGCACCATCTGTTCGTGCGCCATTAGTATGGAAGACACTAATGGCGCACCAGGCACACGGTGCGCCACTAGTAACAAAATGTTTTTTTTTCATTTTTTCAAACATACTATTGGCGCATCCGGGCAGAGTGCGCCATTAGTAGTTAGAACTACTAATGGCGCACCAGCCATAGAGTGCGCCACTACTTTATTTTTTTTACTTTTTTGCAAAACTACTAATGGCGCACCGTTGCATAGTGCGCCATTACTAGTTTAAACTAGTAATTGCGCACTATGCCACGGTGCGCCATTAGTATAAAAATTATTTTTTTGTACTTTTTTGCAAAACTACTAATGGTGCATGTCTGTGTGGTGTGCCATTAGTATGTTGGGTTACTAATGGCGCATGTCTCTGTGGTGCGCCATTAGCACCCCCCACACCTTCCCCCCGCTCCACCGCCGCCGACGACCCCCGCACCCTCTCCCTCGCTCCACCGCC
>NW_021222957.1:0-558 GCF_002162155.2 Triticum dicoccoides
TGTCTCCTTGCCAACAAAATAGCCCATAGTGTGACCGAAAGCTTGACAAAAGCCGTGTGTGATAAAGAATCTTTCATGAAGAATAGCCATTGCCTTGCACTGGGTTCAGATGTCTCCCTTAGATGTTCTGCAAGTTCGCCATCGACCATGGCGCAAACGCACCTAGCAACTGTGCACTCCAGAAGAGAATGTCTCCAAGAATCAGCCGCTCCGCACAGACCGCATGATGTTGTGGTCGACATCTTCCGATGAGCACGGACATCCTCGGTCGGCAATGATTGCTTGGCAAGCCTCCATAGAAACATCCTTATTTTCCCTGGAACTGGTGTTTGCCAAAGCTGCTTCCAGCATTTCCTTCCAACCAAGCCTCTCTTCTTCTCTTTGCCTCAACCATCATCCTGTAGCATGATTTAACTGTGAACTGTCCACTTCTCTCAAAATGCCATGCCCAGGAGTCAGATATGATTCTTGTGCATAGTGGTATTGATCTTATCACCGGCACATCAATTGTCAGAAAAATTGCAGAAAGTTTGTGCCCATCCCAAGTAGCTGTTGTGT
>NW_021222958.1:0-425 GCF_002162155.2 Triticum dicoccoides
TGTGTGGCCCGCTTGTCATAGAAGTAGAAAAGGGCCCATCTGCCCACCCATTTCCTCTCTCCTCCTTTTTCTCTTTTTCCACGACCATGGATTCATGCGTAGGGGCACGGGAGCAGACGCAGCGGCCGGCGACCAGGCAGGCGCGGGCGAGGCGAGGGCGGGCGCGAGCGGGGGCGGGGTGAGGCGAGGCGTGGGCGTGCGCGGGGCGCGGGAGGTGGCGCGGCGTGGCACGGGAGGTGGCGCACGGGGCAAGCGGCGGACGCGTCGGGGAGCTCCGGGCGCGCACGGGGCGAGCAGCGGACGCGTGGGGAGCTCCGGGCGCGCACAGTGGCTGCCGGGGGCGGGCGCGGGAGGTGGCGCACGGGGCGAGCGGCGGACGCGTCGGGGAGCTCCGGGCGCGCACAGTAGCTGCCGGGGGCCGGCGC
>NW_021222959.1:0-1522 GCF_002162155.2 Triticum dicoccoides
GCACCTATAATAACCTCGGGACGAAATTTCGTCCAAGGCTTCATGCGCCCATTATGGTGGCTTCAAAGTCCTGAAATCATCACTTGTAACTCCGTTCTTGTTCCCCTTGCGCATGCCATCATCTCCATGCTTGTTCTTGCTCCAATGTTCATCCTTCTCCAAGCTACGCCCTTTATTTGTAAGCAAAACAAATGTATCCAATTTAGGCAGCATCATATTCTCATGAACATTAGAATCATTACCAAGAAACGAAAATACCTGGTAATTTAGTTGGCGTGCGCGAGCTCTAGTAATTGGTCCAGTATGTATAGCAGCAGGGCATGTGGGTGTAACAATTGTATTGATGTCCTCATCAAATATGTCATCAAAGTAAACTACCACAAATCATCCAATGAAAGCACGTAAAACTTCGTTCAATAACCTCATGAAAGTACTAGGTGCATTAGTTAACCCAAAAGGCATGACTAACCACTCATATAATCCAAACTTAGTTTTAAATGCTGTTTTCCATTCATCTCCCAATTTCTTATGAATTTGATGGTATCCACTACGCAAATCAACTTTGGAGAATATTGTAGAGCCACTCAATTCATCAAGCATATCATCGAGCCTAGGAATAGGATGACGATAACGAATAGTAATATTATTTATGCCTCTACAATCAACGCACATACGCGACGTACCATCCTTTTTCGGCACTAAAATGATAGGAACAGCACAAGGACTAAGGGATTCGCGTATATAACCTTTGTCGAGCAGTTCTTGTACTTGACGCATAATCTCCTTCGTCTCCTCTGGATTGGTACGGTATGGTGCACGGTTGGGTAGCGAAGCACCGGGAATTAAGTCAATTTGATGCTCAATCCCTCGAATAGGTGGTAATCCTGGTGGCACGTCTTGTGGAAAGACGTCAGCGAACTCCTGAAAAATGTTAGTGACAGCAGGGGGCAAAGAGGAAGGCACGTCCTCGAATGAAAATAATGCCTCTTTGCACACAAAGGCATAGCAAACAGATTTGCTGAAATCTAGCTCATCAATATCAGATTTGGTGATGAGGACATCAATACAATTGTTACACCCGCAGCCCCTGCTGCTATACATACTGGACCAATTACTAGAGCTCGTGCACGCCAACTAAATTACCAGGTACTTTTGTTTCTTGGTAATGATTCTAATGTTCATGAGAATATGATGCTGCCTAAATTGGATACATTTGTTTTGCTTACAAATGAAGGGCCTAGCTTGGAGAAGGATGAACATTGGAGCAAGAACAAGCATGG
Source organism: Triticum dicoccoides (assembly GCF_002162155.2). NCBI lineage: Eukaryota > Viridiplantae > Streptophyta > Magnoliopsida > Poales > Poaceae > Triticum > Triticum dicoccoides. The sequence continues at coordinate 1,281 of NW_021222959.1, forward strand.
AGATGATGGCATGCGCAAGGGGAACAAGAACGGAGTTACAAGTGATGATTTCAGGACTTTGAAGCCACCATAATGGGTGCATGAAGCCTTGGACGAAATATACAAGATGCCACTTCATAAATTTCGTCCCGAGGCTATTTTAGGTGCTGCGTCACCTTATTATTGGGCCAGGCCCATGTAATTTCGAAATACATAAGTATAGGCTATTTTTAGAGTCTGTATGTGTGGGGAAACAAGAGATA
>NW_021222960.1:0-2568 GCF_002162155.2 Triticum dicoccoides
GCCGCAGACCAATATCCCGTGTCATACACAGGCTGGTCGCTCGTCGGTTCCGATGGGCCGATGCTAGGGGCTGATGTGATGGCCAACTCGACCTCACCGCCCCTGCTACTGCATCCGGCAACATCAATGACTGAAATGAACTCCACATACACCATCGGCTGACCAAACACTGGGTTATTGGGATTGCTTGCAAACCTCATGTACGACCCCCACGACTGATCACCTGTGACAGGCCGCAAACCCCAACGGGCAGCTGTCCCATCTTTTGCTCCGCCAGCGACGAAGGCCTCCATTGTCATTTTTTCCCCTGCATCCCTGGTCCAAACACCGCTCGGATGCACCTTCTGACAGCTGCGTAACCCACGTTCACCATGTCTCTAACTACAACTGTAGTCGACTCGCACAAGGACACATCCACCCCGAAAGGACCGTCGCGTACGACATTCCCATAGTACACTACTAAATTTTCCATAGTACCTAACCAACATACATGTTTACATTTCAAACAATTAGTAACTGAACATTTAGTAGTAGTACGATGACAACATTTACATATATTACGACTAAAATAATAATCGTATTTTCGTTACAAATATTCGTTTTGTTTTTAGAATCATTTCCTTAGACTTTCCCGGGTTGTTGGTATTTACAGATCTATTTTTTCTCAAACTCGTCTACGAGCTTCACAAACTAAAACTCTGTTTGCTTTTCTCTAACTACCCCAAAAATATCCTAAACTGATTCTCGTAACATGCAAAAACTAAGCTTTTGGAAATACAATATTAGTAAAATCTAATTTTCTTACAAGTTATGACAACACCGATGGTAATTAATTGCTATCCAAACAACCACTAAACATAATAGTACGATAATAACATTTTAATATCATATGATTAAAACATTTAATTTCTTCCGGCTTTATATAATTTTTTCATATCATACGATAACAAACATTTATTTACAAATAATAATATTTGCAGCGGCATGCACATTATTCACAATAGTACATCAATACAAAAAATATTAACATGCAAAACAGAGCTTCTCGAAAACATTTAATAGTATGATTATAACATTTTAATATCATATGCGTAATACATTTAATATCTTCCGGATTTATAGAATTTTTTCATATCATACAATTATAATCACTTATTTACAAATATTAATATTCGCACCGGCATGCATATTATTCACAACATTACATCAATATAAAAAATATTAACAATATTACGGAGTCATTTATACCCCAGCTCCAATATGGATGTGCTTGCGACTGCAATTAAGCGTCAAAATAGTTCGAATAAATATCCGTCACCAGTATTATATGAACGGAGTCAACCTATTATCACATGAATATCAATATTACACACGTATTTTTCTTTTTCTTTCGGCTATCAAAAGTATAAAAATTGCACTTGCTTGTATATAGACCTACGGTTTTCTAACTATAGACTTAGTAATAAACATATCACATGAAATAACATACCACATGCAATGAACAATTGCAGTGCTATTTTTTTTCCTAATTACCGTATTAAGATCTTCTCTCACATCTCAATACTAATGGACGCAGCTAACATTTGATACAACATCTTCAACCTACTCTTCTAAAAAATTAGTATAAATGTTGTATCTGTCGTCTGCAAATTTTTCTAACCTCTAAGCACTTACATCACATAGCTAATGACGAGCTAAAAGACTAACTAATTACCATCCTGCATGCACAAAACAATACTTATATTGCAAAGCTCATACCTCGTTCTTCCCCTTCGTACTTCACTTTGCACGGCTATTCCTACTACAGAAACTCCAAATGACTTCTCCAAGTGCTGAAATAATGCCTAAAGCAACATAGAATACACACTTATGAACTAATCATACAGAATAAAAACATCATGCATGCGAATGAAACCAACAAAAATGGATAGATCTTACCTTAATCTATCTTTTCTTCAACTTTATCATCTTCAAAATCCAACTCTAAATCGCCCTAAATCACGAGTGAAAGTGCTTACTGAGCTTTTTTCTCTCTCTGTACTTAGAGACTTAGAGAGCAAAGGAGAGGGACGAGGTTACAGAGAGTATGCGTGCGCACGGAGCTGAAGCATGACATATAAAAAGAGAGAGGATCCCTGTAGTGTCGGCAGATCAGGTTCGTGAAGCCAGAGCGATTCCCGCCCGTGAATTTCATCGTCCTCCGCCGTGGGAATCAGCCCAGTTTGCAACAGCGAGCGCGTGGGAATCAACCCAGTTTGCAACAATGAGCGTCGGAATCAGTGCCAGGAAGATGCCGCCAGCAACAGTGGTGGCAGGGCCCGCACCTCGCCTTCCGTGCAGCAGGCAGCGTGCGCCAGCAGCTACTGTCGGCAGGGGTGGCCGCCTCAGCCAGTGGCGGCGAGGCCCACTGGCGGGGCCCGGACGCAGCAGAGGCTGTCGGCCCGCCAGCGACCGTGCCAAGGCTGGCCGCCTCGCCCGGTGGCGGCGTGGCCCACCTGGCGTCGCCCGTTCCGTTGCGGCTGGTTCTATTGTGGAAAAGCCGTTTCGGCTGGGTTGCCGCCTCCGGCG
>NW_021222961.1:0-404 GCF_002162155.2 Triticum dicoccoides
GGTTTAATGGGAAGAGATGACTTGGGATGGAATCAAAGTATTGTAATATGGTGATGTATACTCCAAGATTGCAAGTGACTAACAATAAACGCCAACACTTGGAGAATACAAACACCTAGGACCTATAAAATCTAGTAAGGTAGATAAGATCGAAAAGGCGAAACCAAATCTGTCCAAGAGAGGGCATTGACCGAAGCCACCTGTGTAAGAGTCAAATGGTTTGACACCGCAAATATTTTAACCTTGGGTCCAAGACCAAAAGTCATCTTTCAAGCACAAGTACCTGATGACCCACAAGTATATGGGATCAATCATAGTCCTTTTGGTAAGTAAGAATGTCGAACCCAATGAGGAGCAGAAGGAAATGATAAGCGGTTTTCAGCAAGGTATTCTCTGCAAGTACT
>NW_021222962.1:0-1619 GCF_002162155.2 Triticum dicoccoides
CATCATCATCATCATCATCATCATCATCATCATCATCATCGAAGATGTACTCTTCTTGCACCATCAATCCCTTTTGTGGATCCTTCTTGGTGAAGTTGTTCTTGTTGGGGAAGGACTTGGCCTTGTCTTTGTGGATGAGCTTGCCACCATTGTCTTCCCTCTTCTCGTAGGGGCGGTCCACTACAAAGTGACTCACGTTGCCACAACTATTGTAGCAAGTTCTCACAGGTTGCTTGCCCTTGGAGCCACTTGAGTTGTTTTTGGAGAAGTTGGGCCTTGAGTTTCTCTTGTTGCGCCAAAAATGCCTTGACGCAAGAGCCATGTGCTCGTGATAAGCATATTTGGCGTCTTCGGGGCAACCCTCCTCTTATTCCTCTTCCGGAATGGCTGAAGGAAATATGCCCTGGAGGCAATAATAAAGTTGTTATTTATATTTCCTTATATCATGATAAATGTTTATTATTCATGCTAGAATTGTATTAACCGGAAACTTGATACATGTGTGAATACATAGACAAAACACAGTGTCCCTAGTATGCCTCTACTAGACTAGCTCGTTAATCAAAGATGGTTAAGTTTCCTAACCATAGACATGTGTTGTCATTTGATTAATGGGATCACATCATTAGGAGAATGATGTGATGGACAAGACCCATCCGTTAGCTTAGCATAATGATCGTTAAGTTTTATTGCTATTGCTTTCTTCATGACTTATACATACTCATTTGACTATGAGATTATGCAACTCCCGAATACCAGAGGAATACCTTGTGTGCTATCAAACGTCACAACATAACTGGGTGATTATAAAGATGCTCTATAGGTATCTCTGAAGGTGTTTGTTGGGTTGGCATAGATCGAGATTAGGATTTGTCAATCCGAGTATCGAAGAGGTATCTCTGGGCCTTCTCGGTAATGCACATCATGATAAGCCTTGCAAACAATGTGACTAATGAGTTACTTGCAGGATGATGCACTATGGAACGAGTAAAGAGACTTGTCGGTAACGAGATTGAATTAGGTATGATGATACCGACGATCGAATATCGGGCAAGTAACATACCGATGACAAAGGGAATGACGTATGTTGTCATTACGGTTTGACCGATAAAGATCTTCGTAGAATATGTGGGAACCAATATGAGCATCCAGGTTCCGCTGTTGGTTATTAACCAGAGAGGTGTCTCGGTCATGTCTACATACTTCTCGAACCCGTAGGGTCCGCACGCTTAACGTTCGATGACGATTTGTATTATGAGTTATGTGTTTTGGTGACCGGAGATTGTTTGGAGTCCTGGATGAGATCACGGACATGACGGGGAGTCTCTAAATGGTCGAGAGGTAAAGATTGATATATTGGACGATAGTATTCGGACACTGGAAGTGTTTCGGAATGTATCGGGTACGTATCGGAGTACCGGGGGGTTACCAGAACCCCCCGGGGGAAGATATGGGCCATATGGGCCATAGGAGGAAGGCAGGCCAGCCCACAAGGGGTGGCGCGCGGCCCCCCAAGGGAGGAGGCCGAATTGGACTAGGGGAGGGGGCGCGGCCCCCCTTTCCTTCTCCTTCTCCCTCTCCTTCCCATTTCCCCTTCCGGTAAAAGGAAAAGGGGGGGG
>NW_021222963.1:0-680 GCF_002162155.2 Triticum dicoccoides
CCGTACTTGTCGAAGTCTTGCTCATTGGCTACTCCATCCATTCCGATGATCTTCCTTTTGCCTGTCCTCTCGACAACACGACTGCGCTTTGGCGGGTCGGTAATGAAGAAGCATTGGTCCACTTGGGAAGCCAGTACCCATGGCTCATTTTTCGCGGTGACGTTTGCGCCCGCGGTCTTGGATTTGGCTTCGGGTATAACCATGGTGGTGAAATATCGGTCTTCTTTTTGGACGCTCTTGGCCCATCTGACACGGAACATCGACACCTTCTCTCCAGCGTAGCTCAGCTCCCAGATCTCCTCGATCCTTCTGTAGTATCTGTCCTTGTCCTTACCGGTGTAGGATTCCATCGTTACCCCGGAGTTCTGATAACCATCGCTCTTCATGTCCTTGTCCTCGGTGTAGAATGTGTAGCCGTTGATATCGTACGCCTCATAGGTCATCAGGTTGTGCTCGGCGCCCTGTGACAAGGCGAATATGAGTTGTTCTTCCGCGGAAGAATCTTCATGTAAAGGGTACGACAGAAGCTTCTTCTTGAACCAACGCATGAAACATGAGTTGTGCTCTTTGAGTATATCTCCATTCGTCCTCTGTTGGCCTCGATCATTGTACGTCTTCTCAATAAAGGTTTTGTGCTCTACCACCCAAGGATCGACCACGTCTATGTGTTGTAGCGCAAC
>NW_021222964.1:0-6150 GCF_002162155.2 Triticum dicoccoides
CCCCGCCTCCCCGCCCATGCCATCCGGCCCCACGTGCATGCAAAACTGCCCCGCCTCCCCGCCCATGCAGCAGCGCCCTTCTCGGCCAACTGCACGTGAGTCTCCTCCCACTCCACCAGCCTCACCACATGCCTCCTCACGCATGCAGCCATGCAGTTCACAATCCCATGAGCCATCGGACCCATCCTGCCCGCGCATGCAGCAGCACAGTTCCCAGCGCACTCCGTCCTCCAGCTCTCCAACTCCCCCCGCTGCGCCCACATCACACGTCCATCCGATGCTTACGCGTGCCCGTCACGGCATTTTTCAGCCAAACCCACGTTACGCCAACCTGCAGGCGACGACCATCTCTCCGCTTCCATCCTCTGTCCGTGCTGCTCTGAAAGATCCAAATTGGCGCACGGCTATGCAGGTGGAATACGATGCTCTCATGGCTAACTCTACCTGGACAATTGTACCACGGCCGCCTCGCACTCATATCGTCTCCGGCAAGTGGGTTTTCCGGATCAAAACCAACGCCGACGGCTCGCTGGATCGCTATAAAGCCCGTTGGGTTGTCCGTGGTTTCGCTCAACGTCCGGGCATCGATTTTGGGGAGACTTTTTCTCCTGTGGTCAAACCGGCAACGATTCGCACCGTTCTCACCTTAGCATGCTCACGCGGCTGGCCTGTTCACCAGCTTGACGTGAAAAATGCTTTCCTCCACGGCTTTCTTGATGAGCAGGTCTACTGCTATCAGCCAGCTGGGTTCGTCGACAACACTCGTCGTGATCATGTATGTCGACTCTCTAAGTCGTTGTACGGCCTCAAGCAGGCGCCACGAGCCTGGTTTCATCGCTTCGCCACCTTCGCCGCCACCATCGGGTTCACCGCGTCCCGCTCGGACGCCTCACTCTTCCTACTACGGCGGGGCGGCGATACTGCTTACCTACTGTTGTACGTCGACGACATCGTCCTTGCTGCTTCATCGACGACCCTTCTTCGACACATCGTCGATCAGCTTCAGCGCGAGTTCGCCATGACGGACATGGGCGATCTTCACTACTTTCTCGGCATCCGGGTTCATCGCACGGCGCGTGGGTTCTTCCTCAACCAATCCCAGTACGCCGACGAGCTTCTTCAACGAGCCGGCATGTCTCAGTGTCATCCTGCATCTACCCCTGTTGATACGTCACCCAAGGTTCCTGCTGATGCTGGCTCCCCGGTGGATGATCCGTCTGAGTACTGTAGTCTTGCTGGCGGGCTTCAGTACCTTACCATGACGCGCCCTGACTTGGCCTACGCAGTTCAGCAGGCATGCCGACACATGCATGATCCTCGTCACTGCCATCTCGCCATCATCAAGCGCATCTTGCGGTATGTTCGTGGCACCTCCACCTATGGCCTCCTTCTGTCATCTTCCGCCTCTACGGAGATCGTGGCTTACTCCGATGCGGATTGGGCCGGCTGCCCGGACACTCGACGATCTACCTCGGGCTATTGCGTCTACCTCGGCGGCACACTCGTGAGTTGGTCCTCCAAGAGGCAAACCACTGTCTCTCGCTCTAGCGCGGAAGCAGAGTATCGCGCCGTCGCCAACGCCGTTGCTGACTGCGTGTGGCTACGGCAACTCCTTGATGAGCTTGGTTGTTCTCTCCCGAAGGCCACGATTGTGTTTTGTGATAACATCTCGGCGGTGTACATGTCCACCAATCCAGTGCATCACAGGCGGACGAAACACATCGAGCTGGACATTCATTTTGTCCGGGAGAAGGTGGCTCTCGGCGACTTCCGGATTGTACATGTTCCCACCACTCAACAACTCGCAGATATTATGACCAAGGGCCTCCCGGCAGCAGCTTTTCAAGCCTTCCGTTCCAGTCTATGTGTCTTGCCAAGCGACGACAGCTCGACTGCGGCGGGGTGTTAGCGTACGTGTGTGTTCACGTCGTGCGTCTGTGCACGTACGTGGGTTAGTCATGGGTTAAGCCCAAGTGGCCCGAGTCTTAAGGCTGGCTTTGTGTGTATGGTTAGGCATGTACAGCTATATATGGTGTAATCACCGAATCAATCAATACAGAGAGAGAATTGCACGAGTTTCCTTTCCCTGCTGTCTTTCCAACTCTAGCAGTCAGCACTCAGCAGCATATGTTATTTCGTGGGCTTTGTTTGTACCCTCTAAATAAAGATGAAGATATCTGGCTCTTGTGATACATTTATGACTTTAGTACTGTCGAACTATGGTGGTAAATGTGAGACTTCAATATTATTTCATTATTCGGATACATCATACATGTAAGAATTTACTAATCTTCTGGGTTACAATAATCATCAGGGTCTTTCCCCGAATAATTTCAACATTTTCCTGTGGTTACAGCAATTTATTTCTCTTTGTTGCACGATGGGTTTGTCATGTGAATTAAATCAGTTGTAGAAATCCCTGCAAGACTTCCGTTTATATAATCATGTACTCTGTGATGTGCTCCTTTACTTTTTTCAAGGGCACAAGTACAAAGTGCGTGATTACTCACAGAACCGCGTTTGGTATTTTATCTTGGTGGGACTGTAGCTTGTTTCATAGATTTCAAGTTATTATTTGTGCCTCCAAATGTGTGCAGTAGAAATATTATTGACCGCGCAATCCACAAAATGTTGAATTTAACAAGATTTAGACTGGGGCATGTGTAATTGGTTACTCTGAATGACGGGTATACAGAGAAATAAGTAAGAGAAATGATTGAAGAGAAATTAGCTAACCAGCAATTGCAAGGTGAGGGCATACTCCCGAAGGTGTCTGTTCCGAAATTGGGTTTTCCATCATCCTGTGTACCAAGGAGAAAACTACAAGTCTCGCTAAGATAAGCTCAGCAAAAAAAATCAATCTGCTAACACAAAATAATTAGCAACACATAACCAAAAACAGGGCAACACGTTCTCATGAAGCCAATCTGCAGAACCCAAATCAAGTCATCAGGTAATGGCTCGCCAACAAAGAAATGATAATAGGTACAACAACACTATATATTTGCTGCACCAAGATGTTGACAGTGAGACGGCTAGAACCAAAATAAATAAAATCCTTTTTAACATGTAATCAAACCAAGGAGAAAGGATCTATCAAATTAGCAACGATCATACCGTGTAATCTGATACAGAGGACTTCTGATAAGAAAATAATTAGTAAAACAAACAAATCTCTGAGGCAGAGTATCTGTATGTGTGGAGACCTATGACGCTTAGTTTGAAAGCTCACATAAGCATATTGTTGCGATCAGGCAATAGGCACATTCAGTTCTTTAGGCTTAGGACTATGGATAAAAAGGTCTTTGCTTGAAACCAAACCTTATCGTGGTTGTGTAACTTCTGCACCGAGGCATCATTCTCCCTCCCGGCAAGAATCCAGTCCTGAGTTCCATGTCATGCATGCACACATACCAGCTGAAGCACCTTTGTCATCACCAGAAGCCACGACTTTTTGTCACCTATATCAACCAAGGGAAGTTTATATGATTTATAAGACAGAGTCAGATTAAATAGTTGATGGCCTGAAGAGCGGGTAATCTGAAGAAAACAAATACTAAAAGGATTGTTTAATGAAGAAGAATGCAACAAACTGATGCTAGTTAAGTAGGAGTAACAAAGCTTACAGAATCAGATTCTGCATTTGTGGACAAAACCAAGTGAAAGCGCCAGCGATGTGTAATATTCCCTAGGTGCACTGAACACTCAGCAGGACAGGAAATATGTTACGAGACGAAGCAGGGGCCATAATCTTCACCTCTTGCCATTGGCTTTTAACATGTCATGATGCACTGGAGGCGGAGCTTTCTGCTTTAATGGAAAGTTTGGTGTTGTCTAGAAAATGGAGTAATCTTCCCATTCTTGTTGAATCGGACTGATTGGAGGCAATCGACTTGATGAAGAACAGGGACAGAGATAAATCAAGATTCACTTCCTTAATTCTAGAATTCAGACACAACATGGAAGGACAGAACACTTGTATTACTCATGTGCGTAGATGTCAAAACTCTGTAAGCTATATACTGGTGATGTATGGTAGAACTCAAAAGCGCACTGTCGTCTGGTCCGTCTGGACCTGAATACCTGATGAGGTGGCCAAACTGAATTTAACCTGTTATATGAGAAAAAGAAAAGTCACGGAAATCGGGGACAATCCTTTGTCAAAAAGAAAAGTCACGGAACTAGAGCCGGGTTGGTTAAACAAACACCAAAATGAAAAATAACTTGCTGAATAAACTCATTATCATTTTTTCGTAGGGTGTAAACTCGCTATAATGGCAAACATGACTTCAAAAGAATAAAACCGATTTAATTTTATCCATGGGAGGCTGCTTGAAATCAAACCTCATTAGAACCGGTTTGTTTGCTTCGTCCCTCCAACCGGCTTACTAATCTCGTGTCACGCCTGATGCCGGGCCTTAGAGCATCTTCAGCTGTTGGCCCCCCAGGGGATGCCTAAAATCTCCGCCTGGGGGTGACCCGGCGCACAAAATGGGCCTGGGGGCGAGTTGGTCCCCAGCCGCAGCCCCAGGCGCGTTCAATTTTTTTTTTAAATAGCAAATTTAGCCAAGTTCGGCGAAGTTCGGCTTAAACACCACAAATTTCGGCATATATTAGACATGTTCGGGGATTTTCATTACATGCATAGTAAACTAATCAAAAAAAACTTGCTGAACGCCGAGTAGTCGGCGTCGTCGCCGCTGCCGTCGGCCTTCTCCTCTTTGACGCGGGTGCCCCTGTTGGACCCCTCCCCGGCGTCGCCATGGCGGGCTGGTGGCGGTGGCGCTGCGTTGATGATGACGACCCCTCCCTGTCGTTGATGATGACGACCCCTCCTTCATCGCGGCCTCGGCGGCGCTGCGCGAAGCGCTGTAGGGCGGCGCACTGGCACTCCCTCGCCATCTTTATGGAGTCCTGGCATGCCCATTCAAGGGCCGCGTCGTCGTCGAGCTCGACCTCCTCGCCGTGCTCCGTCTTCGCCGGCGCCAGCCCCGGCTCCATCTTCACCGGCGCCAAGCCCCGGCCCCGTCTTTGGCTTGACGAAGCGCGGAGGAGGAGCCGACGAGGAGGCGCGCCGGCCGCCCTCATTGATGACGATACCGGCGTTGCAAATGCGCTGGCCGAGCGGCGTCTCCGCCGCGGGCTCGGCCTTGACGCCGAGCAGCGTTGGAGTGCCGGAGGAGTGGGAGGAGGAAGAGGAGGAGGAGGCGGCGAACCTCCTTGGCGCCCATTGCCCGTCGCATTGGCGGTGCGCCGGGGTGGCCGCCCTCGCCGGGGGGTGCGCCAACGGCGGATTGTTGCCGCCCTCGAGGTGCGTCAGCACACCCTCAAGGGTGCGGTCGGGGGCGCCCCACCACAGGTGGTGCCCCTCGCTGTTCTTTAGGCCACCGACCACCGGCGCGCCGTTGATGGACGCGAGCCGCTGCTGCTGACGCCGCTCGAAGTACGCCGCCCAAGCCGCGTGGTTGCCGCCCAAACCGTACTGGGGGAGGGAGAGCTGGGCATCGGTGAGGGAGGCGCGCACGGCCTCCACCTCGTCGACGAAGTACGAGGGTTTGGCCACGGCGTCGGGCAACGGGGGAATGGGCACTCCCGCGTTGCTGAGCCTCCAGCCCGTCGGCCCAGCGCGCATGTCCGGCGGCGCCGTGATGTTCGCCTGGAAGAGGAGCCACGACTCCTGTTCGCGGCGCGAATGGCGGCCGAAGCCGTTGGCGGCCGCCTCGTCTCCGGGGAAGCGTTCGGCCATCGGGAAAGGGGGAGGGAGATGGAGGGGGCTGGGCGGCGCTCACGGGGAGAGAAAGGGCTGGGGGAGAGCTCGGCGGCGGTGCTCGGGAGAGGTAGCGCTCACCAGAGGCGAGCGAGGCCATATATAGCCGGGGCGCGCTCGTGTGTACGCGTCTGAGGGAGGGGAGGCGTCGGCGCGCCGTCTCGTGACGCGCCGCCCGTGAGGAATCAATGGCAAAGCTGACCGGCTGCAGCCTTGCCATTGATTCCCCGCGGGAAACCGAGGCATCGGGAGGAGACGAGGCGGGCGGTGTCGCTGACGCGGCTGGCCCGCGGCTCTTTCACACCAAAAACGGTTCGCCCGGCGCCCCTGAGCGCCCTCCAGCGCGCCGGGTTCGGGTTGGGTCCGCCGGCGCCAATTTCGAC
>NW_021222965.1:0-497 GCF_002162155.2 Triticum dicoccoides
TTTTTTTTAGTTTTTTCTTAATTTCGGGTCACTATGGCTTAATCTCGGGTCAATATGCTTAATCTCAGGTCAAATCACACTCCGTGGTCAAACTTCTCGAAAGGTCACCCATCCTCACACTACTCCAGCCCAAGCACGCTTAACTTTAGAGTTCTATCCAACCCCAGCACCAGCTCACTTCACAGGGACTTGTTGATATATCTAGCATATCAATCCTATTAAACCTTGTTGATGTTTAGGACTTTGTTCATGTTCATGAGTGTGATCAAATTTTGAAAAATATTTCAAACTTCCGTTCATATTACGTATCATATTTTGAAAAAAAAATCCAGAAAATAAAAATCGAAACTATTTTTTTTCTGTTACTAGTGGCGCACCTAGCAAACGGTGCGCCACTAGTAAGTTTGAATTTTTTTGAATTTTTTTGCCTCCAGATCTTAAAAGCCCCGTAACTTTTTTTCTGTTAGGATTTTAAGGATTTTGAAAATGTTTAACAA
>NW_021222966.1:0-4150 GCF_002162155.2 Triticum dicoccoides
TATATATATATGAGATAGGCCACCCCTAGAGGGTTGAGCCAGTTCCCTAAACCTATTGTTTTACAATATTTAATCTAGCTGCTTATATTTGAGGCAGTCATGCTTGGAGTGACATGAATGAAGAGAACTTTATTCTCGATGAGACCCAAATAGATGATTTCTGTCAGGTCACGGCGGAAGAGAATGATATTTTGAAGGCACCTTTCTGTGAAGAGGAGATGTGAGCTGCCTCTTCCAAATGCACCTTAACAAAGCTCTAGGTCCTAATGGTTTTCTTGCTGAGTTCTAGAACTTTTGGATGTAATCAAGACTGACCTAACGGATCGCCACTAATCGAAGTGATAAAGGCTTGCCATTAATAGCTACAGGATTGTCATACGAGTTCTGCAAGCAGGCCCCATTTAGGCTTTGCTTCGTGTGCTTGGAATAGCACTCTGCTCTTACCCCTCCGGGTCTTGATTTGTTGAAACAGTTTGGATGTTGTGGTTTCATGCTGGTAATGGCAACAAGGTGTGGTTTTTTTCACTTACAAAACTCCAAGAGAACGAGGGCATCTACGGATGGAGTCGGACAAGTGTTGGCACTGTAGGACGTCATACACACCATTGACACCAACTACTGCGGTGGCACGTACGGTGATGTGCGACTAACACATATAATAGCGAGTGAGCTAGCTGTGTGTGCCTTCGGATGCATGTGGGCTAGTAGTCACTTCCATCGGTTCGATAGGATAGTCTATTGGTCCAAAACTTAGATTCACAAAACGAAAGTACAAATTTAGTAACCATTTCACATAAGTACAGTGCAGTTTCAGAAACCAAATGGTGTACTTTTATGATAGTTTTTAAGTTTTGAGGAAGGTTATTTCTAGCGTGACATTTGCAACCTTGTCTTCCTTACCTATTTTGATCTCGAGTGTCGACTTCTGTTCAAACATTTCACTGTTCATTGCAAGTACTTTTTAAAAAAATATAAGAGCGTTTAGATCACTAAAATAATAATTTAAATGCTCTTATATTTCATTACAGAGGGAGTAATAAGTAGGGTAAGGAGGATTTGCTATAGTGATCATCTTAACCCTGTTAGTCCACAAATGGCAGGTCCAAATTGAGAAAATAATAGAAATTTAAAATATAATGTCTAGTATGTAGGCGTTGTATTCTGGCTAATGAAACTGAGCTGGCAAACCAAGTATCACTGTGATAAAGCAATATCAACACTCGCATCATGCCACCTAATCAAATAATAATAAAGATCGAAGGTCATGTTAATGAGAAGGAATATATCTATCTTTTTGAAAAGAAAGGCTACACTTACAACTAATTAGGATTAAATCGGGCGAGAACTAGCAACTCAGTCCTAATGACTCGGAGGTGTGTTGGATTAGAGGTTGACATTGGGGTTCTATTCTCTGTTGGTGAGAACCGTCAACATCCGCATGACCGTTTCCTTGCTGAACGTGTCCGCTCAAAGTTCTACTTTGAGGGTGTTAGCCTAATGTTTAGTTCGGCAACCATCATTGACATGCGAACCACGATTCATGTTGAAGGCGTTGTTTTGGAGTATTGCGCCCTGTAGGTCCATGTCACTCAACCAGTGGATTATACATCTGGTGCAAGGACACACGGTTTGCAGTACGATTGTGAAGATGCTGCCACGTGGCAGCTGGCTTTGGGTTTTTCTTTCCTTTTTCTATGCTGAATTGTTAGTTGTTGATGTTTGCCTTTTTTTTGCGGGTAAAAACTTATATTACTCAAGCATCAACCGTACAATCCTTCTTACATAACTGAATGACTTCTTGGAGGCTAGAGCCCTAATATGAAATATTTTATAACTGTGTGCATCAGTAGATGAAGTGGTCTGAGCTTATCTGCATTATTAAGGAATATATTAATATAATTAGGCATTTATCTCTTTGACAAATATGGTGCCAGCAATGCAAACATGTACCTGTAATCACTAATCAGCGCCATACTACCATATCAACCACCCAGCATGTATGTAATATAAAGAACTAATGCTGGCCAGGGAAGTTCTCTTGATATATAGCCTACACAGTTTCTCTTTTCAATGGCATGCAGGGTCCTACTCCCATTCCCCAACATCCTGGCCAACACGAGGTTTACACCCACATAACTAGGAATGTGAGGCATCAGGAATGTTCCTGCTACAAGTATTTGGTTTTTTTCATGATAGCTTTATTTGCTCAGATCTAGTCTGTGCTTCACGCTTAGAGTTATCCTTGTCTCAGCGTCGTAAAATCCAGACATGGGTGCAGGTTGTGCGAGCCTGCCAAGTAAACCGCTTGTTCACGCTGCAACTAGCCGTGCATCAGCTGTCATGACGCGCCATATCATGGTCGGTGGTTTCAAGCGGCATGCATGTATAATGCAGGTCACAATTTGGGGCGCCTCTGGCTTTAATCTAGTCTTACCTTGGTTAGCAAGCTTGCCAATACTACTATTTACAACACGCCTCACGAGCAGATCGATGCAAATAAAATCAACATGAAAATGTACAGTTAATTCCACCATCCAGCTGGTTCAAGTTTTTTTCCCGTTTTATTTACTATTAAGTACAATTCTTCTGAATCCACAATTAATCCAAGCTTTTTGTAATACTAGTAAGTGTGCACGTGTAACGCACGTCTCCACCAATATACATAAAATTCATGTGAGTATAAAGTTTAAATTTGAATTCTACAAATTCTGAAAAATAGAACAAGGCATGAAAAACAAAAAAATCGATGCACAAAAATATGCATTTTAACATCAACTCGTAAATGATGTAAATGATTCAGGAACATAATATCAGATGAACATAAATATAGTGAGTAATCATGCAAGCAGGGCATGTCTCAAATGAGTTATACTATAAATGAAACATAAGTTTATGGTAAAAGAACCAAGAGCAGAAACTGATGTGTTGCACTGCAACCTAAGGAAAATCAGATACATCTTTTGTCTAATATGCGTAAGAAATTCTCGCACAAACTGGGATGTCTTTTTAAGATTGCCCCCAGTAAACTTTGGTAAGTTTACCAAATACTGGCATAAATCGAGGAAGCTGCTACTATTTCACATCATAGTGGCTACTATTAGACACATGCTACTGGATCATGCATGCACATTGGCAGAGTGCCTTGTTTTCATGTTCAACTTTGACTGTATCGTTGATGATCTGGTTCAGCACAAGCAGTGGCACAACTTTAGAAGTCAAATTTCAAGAATCTTTATTCAAGAGGTTAACTGAATTAAAAATATCATGAGTAACAAACATTCATCCTGGTGCTATTGTTATAAATAAATGTGTATTTATAGAAAATACCTGAGTGAGAGGTATCATTTTTCATTAATATCTTGTTAGGATAGAAAAGTAGAAGTACCTTTGCTGATTCCCTCAAGTAGTAGAAGGGGTCACTGCTTGATTGTGAACGTGAACTCCTGGCCAGTTTTCAATGCGGCAAATCTTGAATCCTAATTTCTGGGCCGTGAAGATGTCAAATATAGCTTATATCAGAGCAAATAAGTTGGAATATGATGAAAGAAAGGTTGCATAAAAAGGTTTAATTACAATATTTATTGGTATAGCAAAATCATGTGCTTGCATCGGCATGCCAGGCTAGGGATGAAAATGAAGCGGAAACGGACGGAACTGAGTGCTATCATATTTATTTTCATATTTTTTTGCAGAAGCGGAAACGAATACAGAAACCCCGGAAATGAATACGGAAACAGATACTACCGGAAACGGACATGGAGCGAATACAAAGCGGATACGGAAACAGAAATAGGTATTGATCGGAACTTAAAAACCCCTTGAATCATAGAGAAATACACACAAAAACAAACAAATTTAATGAGTTGTCAACATGGCTACAAAATAATATTATTATGTTAGCAACTTAGCATAGTATTGTAGTAGTACCGGACAATTGCGTATAGGGTCAAGCTGAGTACATGTGTGGTAGTAGAAATTGAGCCTTAGATCTATTCTACTAATTGTGTCATTGTGTTCTCTTTGGTGGTTGGGCTATGAAGCAGCTATAGGTCTATAGTAAAAACAGAAATTCCATATTCACGGAAACGGAAAGTTCCATTTCCATGCATGTCCCACCGGAAAACACCGTTTTGTTTTTGTTTTCGTTTCC
>NW_021222966.1:4612-5313 GCF_002162155.2 Triticum dicoccoides
TTTCCATTTTTCCTCCGGAAAAACGGAAAGTTTTCACTCCATTTTCATCCCTATGCCGGGCATATAATTGACTCCTCCATAAGAGTCTACAAGCATGGTCTCAACTCTTTCACCAACTCAATAATTTTTTGGTGTGATGCATGATCTCCATGTGACATATTAGCCGAGCCACATTAATGTCATCATCTAGAACATCCTAGATAATCTCCCTCGTGTTAGTTGAGGGACCAACTGTGCACATAATCCTCATTTTGTGCCTAACATTTGGTTTAGGCCATCACATACACATTGGCTGCTGTACTGTTATTCGATGAATAGCCATAAGATGCTGGCAGTTAGTTCTCGTTTTCCCGTCAAGAAGTGTTCTTACAATTAATTTCAATGCATCAATTCAGAAGGTTCTGTACCCACGGAACAATGCACTATATTCAACTTAGTTAGCGTACACCAATTGGTAGAGATATATGACGTGCTCATGTTGCACTTTACGGTACTAAGAAGACAACATGAATTAATGCCAAATGCATTTGATTAAACTACAGCTCACTCGAAAAATAGTTGCTATGTGCTCTTACCATAGAGCACAGACCATAACTTATAGTTGCTATGTGCTCTCTCTCTCTCTCCCTCCCCTCGCCTCCCTCCCTCCCTCCCCTCCCTCCCTCTCTCGGGCACATGTCGCGTCGGTACCCACTACGCCT
>NW_021222966.1:6717-38774 GCF_002162155.2 Triticum dicoccoides
ATTAGCTAGTGGAATGCCCTCTAGATGAAGAGCAAAATAGGAGAAATAATAGTTTTCACTAAGATGTGGAAAAACAAATCATGGGACTCAAGATGAAGATTAACTTCATTACCATAAATGCAAAGATTTGCAATGCCGTAAAAACTAATGCAGCTTACCGCCATATCCCCAAAGGATTTGCCCGTAGATAGGACAAGTGTAGTGACTGCAAGTGTATGCCTGGGATTGACAATTGTCAGAACCATTTTTGACAGCCAGTAGCCAGATATATATTATCAGAAAAAACAAATTATTATTTTACTTGCTAATACGTGCAAGCAAGTTGAATAGATGAAGTGACCACAAAGAACAACTCCAACTGCAGTGTTTGATTGTGAATAAGAAGTCACAACAGATTGGACAGTTTGTCCCTAGCCCCTTCTTTAAACATCTGTGAATCGGAAAGGAAAAGAAAATCTGAATCAGCCTAGAACAGCAAGGAACCAGGCCTGCAAAAACGATTCCTATGCAAAGACAGAATCCCTAGAACTTGACTTGTCTTATCCATGGCATGGAAGGTCTGATTCTCATTCCCTAACATCTCAATCTCAACCAACATGAGGTCTACGACGACATAGCTAGGATTGTGAGGTATCGAAAATGTTCCTGCTACAAGAACATCTCTCAGGACACCCTTTGATAGCTTCGTTTGCTCACATATTGTCCGAGCTTCACATCCTACGAGACTGGATGGTCAAGCCAAGCTGGAAAAACCTTGTATTCATCGGTGTAATATCAAAAGTTACTTCAACGGCAGGTACACCGAGTATTGTATGCAAACTAGCTAGTGTGGATTGCGGCAATCATTCAGTGAAAACTAGTCATATGGATACAGACCATGGAAAATAACACAAGCAGGATCACTATCGCTACTATTTGTTCTAGTTAAAAAAGGGAAGTACTGTAAAGGACAGGTTGGGGATCACTCGATCTACTACGATCTCTCACTGGTTTGAGATACAAGCTTCGATTACATACGAATTTGATTACAGGAACAGAGGGAGACAAGGTAGGGGAAGAACAGAGAAAGGGGAGCAGGTAGCCGCCGCCGGTTCGTTCGGTGATCCACTGGATACCCCTGTCGTTGCTTCGCCTCCGGGTACTTGTAGCTAGTAGCGGTTAGCGCTGCACAGCCAGGCCCGGCCCATATGATATCCAAGGTCCAGCCCAAGTACATGTATGGGCTAGGGAAGGTCCCTGACAAGTACGTATTGTGTTCTTCTTTGTGGGGAAAAGTACGTACTTGTGTTTGTAGAACTGTCGAACAGGGCTACAAAATTTGTAATGGCCAAGTATTCATTTGTTGTGTGTCCAGGAAAAAAACAAAGACACCGTTGCTTGCGTACCTAAGGTGGCCGTGGAGGTGAGGGTTTTCCTACTTGAGCGGCCTAATCTGCAAAAATCTGTGTATCCATTATGCTCCGATTGCACAATGGAATGGAGTTCTGACTGTATATTCTATCAAGTAAAAAAATGTGACAACATCTCTTCTGTATATATCCCCTAACTATTGACATGTGCACCCTAAAAAAACTATGGACATGCATGGGACGTTCTCCACAAGCAGATCCATGTACTCCATGTAGAAGTATGCAAGGGGATTCAGCGGTGGAGGAGGGAGGTTCACTAGCACAATAGCTGCCATCCTGGAGTGCCTGGGCATCAGGGACTTCAACTTCAACATTGTGTAGAGGAATCCATCGAGTTTTTGTTTGCTCATCACAAGAGCTTGCTTCCCATCCACCATCTGCGGCCGTCCTTCTCTTTCTGTGGTTTCCTTCATCTCAGAAAGGTATGCACTGATCCTTCGCTGCGGACTTGTGTATGCCTCCTGGGAATCATCTAGCTGAGCACTACTGCTACTGCACTCCACGTAAGACTACCACGACTTCATAGTCACAACGACCTCGGCATGCATCCTAAGATCGTACAAGAACTTTTTGACATCAGTCTTTAGCTCTTCAGCATCAGTTTCCTCTTCAGCTACGCAGAAGACTTGAATCTTGCACCTTTCAAAGGTTGCTTTTGTGAGCAGGAGTTTTTCTTTTTCAATAATGGGTGCTTTATAACTTAAAAGATTTAAGCATTACACCCGGCCTTTTCATAACTAAGATGCACATAGCCAAACAATGTCCTCTCACTCAAACAAAAAATAAAAGGTGAAATACAAAGACACATACAGAGTCCGTATAATGCCTAAATTAAGCGGATGGGAGCCAATCCTAAGATTACGCATCCACCCATGCATGTTGGGTAAAAGTATCCATCGCCGTTTCCTCCAATCGTCTATACACCTCCGTAAACAGGTCTCGATTCTCCATCCGTTGTAGATAGGACCATAAACAAAGAGTCCTGGTACACCTGTGGATAACCTGCATAAGAGAGTTACTTTTATCATTAAAAACCTTACCATTTCTACATAGTCAAAGTGACCAAATAATGGCAAGCACTCCCACCTTGAGAAGAGTTCTAAACCTGTGATAAATCTCATGTAGGCAATTGCCAAATACATTGGCAACACTACAAGGAGGATACAAGACAAAAGCTATTTGGATGATTGGCCATATAGAATGAGCCGATTTGCATTTGAAAAATAAATATTTTATTGTCCCATCATGGTGACAAAAGACACATTGCGGACTTCCATGCCAGTAATATTCAAAATTGTTTCTAGACAGAAACTTGGAAACCCTACTCTCACATCTATTTGAATTTACTTAATGAAATAAAATTTGGAACAAACCAAATTCAATAGATATAATTAAATGCTAGGCTTAATTGAGACATGTTAGAACATTAAATAAAATATTTGGAAATATTTTCAATTAATTGAAGTTTAATATTAAAAGTGATGAACCCTAGTTAGCTTATAATAAGATAATTATTAGGGTCATTTAATTAAACATTGGAAACATGATGGTCTAGAAGTGAACTTCAAATTCAAAACACAATCCTAGGTCAAATAATTCAAATAGTGCAAGTCAAATCTCAAATTCAAATTTAAATACATTAACAAATGATGGTCAGATCATTTAGGGTTCAAAAATGTTGAACTAGGATTGCCAACTTGAACCTATTAGTATTTGGAAACAAATTAATTAACCCTAGTTGAATATTGTAATGAAGTCAAATATCAACTAAACCCTACACATAAATTGGGAAGAACAAGTTGAATGAAATTAAACCCATCAACCCAACAATTGTGATTTGTGAATTGTTCTTTTGCATTCATGCAAGTTTTTCCTTTGCATGAATTGAGTGCTTATGATTGCTATGTGTTGTATCTTTTGTCAACGTTAGATTATGAGGAGTGCTATCTCTATGACTGTGAGGAGTGCACCAGCGTCAACAACAACTAAGGAAAGTTCCACTTTGATCATGTTACCTAGTATTTTACTTGAATTGTAGTTTTGCCATGTTAGGTGTGTGAGTTTATGATGCTAAATTCTGTACAACCCGGTAGTTGACAACTTAGGTCCAAACTTACCCTGACCTTGTAACCATCGAGTAAATGCTTAGCTGTTATAACGTGGATTAGAAAACATCAATTATTATTCCACCATACAACCTTATGGTTGATTATTTAATTACCACCTAATTAATGAATCGATCTGGGTACTAGTTTTGGTTGGGTCATCGGACTGTGGTCTTGGTGGGGAATGCCACTCAGGTATCAAAGGGATTGTACGAGTTCAATGTTGAGTGGCTTCCGTGTGTAACCATGATGTAATTTGCATGGGCTTTGTCTAGACCAAGTAGGTTTGGGGAACCCTCCTGGGTAGACCAATAGATGTTGGTGTGTAGGTTGGACTGGGTCTACCATTTCTGAGAGGGCTACCACTTCACAAAGTTGTGTCTTGATCTACCTAGCTACTTCACAAATAAAGTTCAGTGGAACAAGGGTGTGATCGGGAATCACGGGTAATGTGCACAAACCTCTGGGAAGTGTATAAAACTGATCATCATTAGCCATGTCCCCGGTTACGGATATCTTGAGCAACTCATCTAAGAATTGTCAGCTTGATCTCATCACCTCTTCTCTAATAAAATCAATGAGTTGAACCAACGGGGAGTGTGGTGCTGATCTCAGAGGACTGGGGTTACTAGGGTCTCTAGAGAAAAGCTTAGGGCAACCATGTGAGGCACGAGTCCACATACTCAAATTGCATTTGGGTGATCGCGTGATATGATCCACCCAGTGTTACTGTGTGATGCGGTATGTCCAACTACTAGAGTAGACCACTATACTGAAATAATAGGTCAAAACTATATTTTCTGCAAAGAGCCTTGAAACCCACCAGCTAAACTGCATGTAGGTGAAAAAGATTCCAATGAACTGTGGACTTGCCAATACATTCCAAGTACTGACCCTAGTTGTTGCAATGTGTATCATGTTGCAGGTGATCACTACGAGGAGTGACTTATGTAGTGTTTCGTGCCTCCACTCGACATGCTTCTCCGTGGTGTTGATGGAGCTTATGAAGATGTCTACCTTAGACTTTCTTTCGTTTTCGCTTGTTATGAACTATGTTTGCTTATTATAAGACTATGTACTTGACTAGCCTATGGCTAGAGTCTATTTGCTTTCTAGATCATGCGGTGTAATAAAGGAAACATTTGTGTATGATACACCATCATCACCGTGTATGCCGATGTTTCGATCCAGCGATTGGCATAGAAATACACAAAGACCGTATGCTTGAAAAGGTGGGTCGTAACACCCCATGTCAAATTTTTCGGTATTATTTTTTGGCCTTGTTTATAATAAAAATTACATCAAGGTCCGTTGACAACCAAATGACCATTAGTTCCGCCAATACGGGTAACCGATGAGCAGTCGCCATGAGTACCTTACCTGAGTCTGTCATGATCTTGCCGATGACAGTCGGAAAGTCTTTGTGCATGTCTCCCTAAGGACAGGTGCCCAATAACTGTAGTCGTCCCCATTGATCTGAAGCACTTTCCACTAAAACTTACTATCTTCCATGCACAGTAAGAAACTCTAACGTCGCCGCTCCAATAAGATGGTAGGAATCTACACCAGAGCTGCATAAACACCGTCCCTACGTACGAGCTCGAGTAGGATCAGAGTCCAGACGACCACATCAAAGACGAATTGCCGCCAACTGGACCCACGCCGCCCCTGCAAGGACTAAAAATAGCCTAACCAAAACTACTAGCCAGACCGAGCCACCGTGACCGTGACTCCCCCTCTCAGTCGTCCGTCGTCGAATCAGCTAGAAGAAGGGAGGCGAGTCCACGGGCTAGTCGGCGGAGCATAGAGGGGATGAATATTAATTGTGGAAATCAATCGATAAAGAGGTCGGTGGTTATCCTCCTTTTGAAGAAAAATATTACTCCCTCTGATCCAAAATAAGTGTCGTGGTTTTCGTTCAGTCTGAACTTAAACCACGACACTTGTTTTGGATCAGAGTGAGTAATATAAGTAGGTGTTTATTCCTGCAAGAAACACAAATTGGAAATGCTCAATTTGTATGGTGCAATCAATGCAAACATGTACTACGTCCATTCCTAAATATATGACTTTGTAGAGATTTCAACAGAGACTACAACGGAGTAAAATGAGTGAATTTACACTTCAAAGTATGTCTATATACACCCGTATGTAGTCTGTATTGAAATATCTAAAAAAATCTTATATTTAGAAAAGGAGGGAGTACTTGTATACCGCTACATACTACTATATATCAGTGCATATGTTTATATGTCATCACACGCACCATGTGTTTACCTTTAAGAATTAATGCTGACTAGTCTAGGACATGGTATGCAGGGTTGGATTCCCATTCCTCAACATCCAGGCCAACACGAGGTCTACACCTACATAGCTAGGATATTCTGAGGTATTACGAATGTTCCTGCTACAGGAACCTCATCTGGGACACACTGCTATCTCAATTTGCTCACATAATCTAGTCTAAGCATCACACTGAATGGCATCGTAGTCTTAGAGTCAATTTCAGATAGGGATGCGAATAGTAACAACTCGTCAAATCTAGGCTGAGATTGATCGATCACTCTTGTATGGGTTGATGTACGACCTCTCATCTCATAGAGATTTTACATCCTCACGTTTTTTTTTTTTGAAACGGAGACAAAAGTTTTGCCTCATCGATTAATTAAGAAGAAGAGAATTGCCCAGTTAATTTAAGGAAAATCGGGCGAAAACCTACACAAATAGAGCACGGACTAACTACTCACATGGCAAGAAATCCTCTAACCACACAGTCGGCCCTTGCCAAACTATTCGAATGCATAGCATCCACAAACCCTGACACTACTACTACGCCAAGTGAATCCCAACAAAAACACCACAACACAAGACATCATGCACCTCCCAATCCAATAGGACAAGCCGAGAGACCAAAGATCATCCATCAAGCAACCAGAGACGCCTTGCCTATGACGTCACTCTTGCCTTTGCCCATCTTCTTTTGTTTGCCCCTTATTGGCGTTCCTGTCAGGAGGCAAGCAATCGACCTGCCCAAACCAGGTCTAGCAACCTCCACGCTAGCGAGCAAGTCACAAAGTTTCTTCGCGAAGAGAGCATTTGAATTTGGAGTTGGAGTAGGTGCCAACACACTTGGCTCAATGGCCATGTCACTCACGGGCATCACCTGCTCGATGGTCGCAGATGAGGGAAGGGCAACAACATCTGAAACTCCGCGCTCGATGACTAACGCCTGACACCCAATGGACTTGGGTGAGCGAGAGATCGCACCGTCCAAATCACTACTCTCCTCAGCATCAACTATCTGGCTCGACTCCGGGGGTGATGTCCTCACCTTTTGATATGGTTGTCCAACACCCCAGCCCAACGAACACCGCCTCAGTCATCATATGACCCAGTCAGAGCATCTACGGGCGGCCTCAAGGCCATGCTTCGATCTTAGAGACATGCGTGCTTTGTCCTCTAAATTTTTTTGAGGGATGTGTTTAATTTATGGAACATTAATTAAACTTCTTGATACATATCAGACTAATATAATTGGTGGTTTCGGTTTGCATTTCGGCTAGAGGACCGAAATTTCCAATTAAATTTGACTAAGATCCAAGCAATTTTAAAAACAAAATTAAAAAATATATAGAACATAGTATTTGAATTTGTGTGTACTCCTGAAATAGCAGAAATTATTTGACCAATACACAATTATTTCAGTATCTACTGAAATTGATGAAATTTCATCAAAATGACACCACTGAAAGCGACAACCATGGACCCAGGTTAACTGAACCGGGTTGGGTGACTATAGCTAGTCTCAAGGCTGCAAAGAAAGGGGATTTCCCATGGCCAATGCACCCCAACTC
The DNA here is from genome assembly GCF_002162155.2 of Triticum dicoccoides. Classification (NCBI taxonomy): domain Eukaryota; kingdom Viridiplantae; phylum Streptophyta; class Magnoliopsida; order Poales; family Poaceae; genus Triticum; species Triticum dicoccoides. The sequence goes on from NW_021222966.1 coordinate 14,086, forward strand.
TGCTTCTTTGGATGCCGCCACGACGAATGTGGCGGCAAGACAAAACCTCACTTGGTATCCACGGACAATGAATTTATAGTGACGAAAAAGGGTTTTCCCCGGAGAGAAAGTAGATGCAGTCATATAGGATACATGGTACGGGAGAGGAGAAGCGATAGGCCGAGAAAACATATTTTCAATAAGGGAAATGCGGATACACACAAAGCATTATCATATTGCTGGATCGATCGGTCCTATAGGTCTGATGTAATTTAAGAGGCGTTGGTGCGTTCATATTCTAATTGGCACACATAGGGGGCATAGGTTTAGTAGGTCCCAGAAAATCAAATGTCACTAAAGAGCCATTTCTGCCAATCAAACCAAAGAATAACATGCCTTTCAGGAGGAGACTGGAGGCAGCAACACAGCCAATCGTGGAACGATGGCATCTATTACCTCTACTCCTAATGTCTCAGTACGTAAGTCGTTCGTTCGTTTCGTTCGTTTCCAGCCTTCCAACGATCTCCCCCCACCAGGCGATCTCCCTCCCACCGATTTTTTCCTCCCTCCAAAAACCAAGACCGGTTTTCATTCATGCATCACCAGAACCACACGCCCCATGCCTAGAAAAACCAAATGGACCATTCCATCCTTCCATCGATCCCACCCTTCCATATAAAACACTAATCGTTCCATCCTTCCCTTCCATATACCAGAGGGATCAAATCATATCGAATATTTTTATAACAAAAAGCTTCCATAAACACCAATCTTTCCATCCTCCCCTCCCACGATTCTTTCCATACAGATGCTCCCTCCCGCATTCGTTTATTTCCTTCCAATTATACCAGGATTTTTTTCCAGCTTCTGTTCCTCAGAAAATTTCTCACGATCAAGGCCCCTGCCCTTCCTTATCTACCCAGAAATCTCGTGCCCCTCTCCCAGGTCAGGTTCCGGAGCCGGGTCGTCGCCGCGGAGTACGTCGATGCGGAGCCGGAGGGCGCGGCGGACCGGTGGGAGAGGTGGAACGGCAACGGCGAGGCCTTCGGCGACGGCTCGGGCGTGTGGCGCCTCACTGTGGGCGACCGCGGCGCCGGCGAGCAGGAGCCGGAGACGGAGGAGGTGCATGAGTCCGACTTCCTGATCCTCTGCATCGGCAGTTTCAGCGGCGTGCCCAACATCCCAGCGGTGTCCCCAGGCCCGGAGGCGTTCCGCGGGCGGGTGCTCCACTGCATGCAGCTCTCCCACATGGCCGACGAGGACGCCGCCGTGCTGGTTAAGGGGAAGCGCATCACCGTCGTGGGGTTCGGCAAGTCAGCCTTCGAGATCGCCGCCGAATGCGCCGACGCCAATGGCGCGGGGACGCCGTGCACGATGCTGTGCCAGAACCCTCATTGGCTGCTACCATCGGGTACCTCTACATGAACCAAAGAACGCATTTTATTCTAACTGTTAGTCTGCTATATCCACGAGCTCACTGACGCCAGACCAGCAAGCAGCCCAGATTGAACGGCACTGAGCTCCAAATTCAACCGATTATATAATGCGCCACCCCCACATGATCCGCTACCATATCAATGATTGTGTATCTGTATTTATTTATCTACAAATCGTTGTACCGTTGTGCTTTTGTTAAGCAGATACATGCATGGCAGGGGGAAGTTGAGCGAGCATGGCAAAGCCAAAGATATCTTCCTTGGAGCTACCATTTAATTCATAAGATGTCAAGTAATAGCTTGAAGTTTAGGTGATAAAAATGCTAATATGATGATCAGGTCAGGTATAATATCACAGAAAATGTAAAAAAATATCATTGGAGTTGTTTTCATTATAGTAATCAGAATGCTTTGTCTTGCACCATTATTTGTTGAACATCTTTATTTGTAGGATGTAGGCTGAGTTTCAGAAGATGAGAGTTGAAATGGCTGGAATGAGAACAAAAAAAAATGGCAGCTTGGTCTTTACAATTGCAGTTCCAATTCCTTATTTGAGTCTAACTCAGGTGTTCCATAGACTTTCCAAAATATCTATTTTTGAACCTTACTGAAGTTGGCCTCTTACTGAGGAAAAAAGTCTATGAATGGATCATCTGAAAAACAAGACGTTCAGTTCCTTAAAATTAAAAGTGAAATTGCTTGCCAAATACAGTAACAGGTAACTCCAATATTTGTTGGAATGAGATAACGTATGCCAGGTGAATATCTGTAGAGTTACCTGTTAGGGTTCTGTTTAGTCTGTTATGTTTCCCTCTAATTTTTTTTATTGCTTAGCTAGGGTAGATATTTTTAGTCTGTTATGTTTTCCTTGATTTTTAATTTTTTTGCTTAGCTAGGTTAGATATTTGTTTCCAGGTGTTACAACATGGCTTAGCACCTACTACATCAACGTTTCTCTGCTCCAATTCTTACCGTCCCACATCTCAAAGAATTTGTGTGGTAGTCCCTATCATGAAAAAAAGTAGAACAATTTCTAGCTTTCATATGCATTTGTTTATGCTGTAATGTTTAAGAATGAAGCATTGATCAAGGCCCCACAAAGGTGATGTAGTGATATCGTGATGTTCTATACGCTAATTGGATGCAGGTGACATGTCTCTCCTTTTCAATTTCTCTTATCGCAGGTTTGATCGGATGGAATTCACACACTTGGATCGAAGGATTTGTGATGTGAGTATATTTGTTCAGAAATACACATTTAAATTTGGTTAGTTTCTCCACACACACACACACACACACACACACACACACACACACACACACACACACACACACACACACACACACATGCATAGAACTTTAGCATGTTCTTTTCTTCACGTAATTGTGTTAATAACAGGTAAATCATAACTTTGTGTACTGATGGATGCATAACATAATAGAGTACTTGTTACTTGAGTTTTGTTGATATTCCTTCTCCATGATGTTGTCCTGTCTTAAGTTGAGTTAGGTCAGTGGGTTAGAATATTAGTTGCATACCAGCAAAAATAAAAATCTTATTTGCACATCCATTATAACAGAGCATGTCAATATGCCAATATGTATAAAAGAAAACTCTTGGTCTGGTGGTACGGTATTTGTGTTGCTCCATTTGTTATGATTAATTCTGTTTGAAAAAAAGCATATGTTAATTTCAAGTTTTGAACTAAGCGTTACAGATATAATAATGGGCATGGACAAACTTAAACGTCAAGATTTTTTTAAAGAATGTCAAAAATTAATAGCAAACTATCGGCCAGTTACCAATGCAACAATATATTATATTTTGGATTGACAAAATTATTTATTTTGAGCATGCCTGCAATTCTAATATCCATATGCTGAAATTTTATACTCGCTAAAACTTTAAACCTTCAATATTCTTCTGCATGTTTGCTTGGAATTATACTGGTCCATTAGAGCATCTTAGTTCTCATAAAATACAATATTTATTTTCTAGATATCTATTGATGGTATTCCTATATGTATGCAGATCATTAGTTGTCACATTGAATGGGTATGATCTACAAATTTGATCTGGGAATGAATGGCTATGTGCTGGTTATGCCGATAGGATGATAAAGGTTCAGTGTATAGTCTGCATTCCTGTCTTGCAAGTTTAAGTTGAATTCATGTAGTAGTTATCACAACATGTATTGGCACTATTAATTTCTTAGAGTCTTGTCTTTACAGGTGTCTGCAATTTCTGTTGTTTTATGCATCTATTTGTATGATGCAATATGTTCCAGTTTTGGGAATCTTGTTGGACTTAGTTGGACAACTATTGTGATGTTGATGCACAAATACCATAATTTACTATTATCCGAATTGCTTTAGGCAAGGAAGAAGGTGGATGGAGCGCCGAGGAACATGATAAGGAAGGGGTCAGATGAGAGAGGAGAGAAGAGTAGGGTGAAGGACGAGATGGAGGGAAAGAGGGACAAGGACATGGTGAACGGAGTTTCTTGAGGCGGAGGGTGGGGGCTTCTCGGAGGAGGAGATGTTGGACTTCTCCTTGTTGCTGCCTTGCTGGGTAGGGGCCAGTCTGTCCTCATGAGGTTGTTGTGAAATTCCTCACCGAGACTTCAGTGATGCTGGGACAACTCAAACATGAAATGTTATGGTAGTTTGTTTGGGAAATTGTAAATTCTTGTGCATGTGTGGTAGAGTACATTGGAAAATAAGGTCGGGCAGTGGGAGGATTTGTCAACCAGTTTCATACTCTTATTATAATTGGGGGTTAGGTTAGCATTTTGTACAGCAGCTCATGTCTAAAAGAAAATCTTAAGGTGCTGGCTTGTTATCCCATTTTTCATTAGCACATTGAACCAAATGCAAGTGCAAGCTTATTTTTGTTAAGTTTGCTCTTTCATTGTTCCCGGTTCTCCTTTTGCTAGGACGACAGTTTATGGAATATTTACTAGCTATATTTTGAATGGGAGTTGGTGGTCAGCAGTGGCGGTGGTGTCACATGTTCTCATTTGAAAAATGGATGATAGTAATAATATAGAATTGGAAGCGTCTCAAAGTAATTTTTATGTAGCTTTGTTCCTATATCCAGAACTGTCTTTGTAGGAAAATATTACTGATCAGGATTAAAATCCACTACAAAAATCATCTGATAAATATTTACTAATTTTAATATACGAGGTAGATTTGAGGGACGAGAGATTAGAGCAATATCACGCCCACGACAAGGCCGGGGGACAGGGCAGGTGTATATGATGCCTCGACCTCTTGTGTAGGGCGGCTTAGATACAATGGAGGCGGTGTAATATGCATGAGCGGCACGAGGAATCTCAAGGTACATGTTTAACTTGATCAGTGTTGATGCACTTGAATATTTATGTGTTGCAACATGTACGGGCAATGACCCAGGAGACATCGGATCCGCTTTCTTAACTCCGGAGGTGTCATGAGTGGCGCATGCCTCCTCCCCTTTGATGGCGGTGGTGGATCGACACAAACATGGGGGGAGGGATCGGAGCGGGGCGGTTGGCAGGGACTCCTCCTTGGCTGTCCTTTGGGAAGTACGTTGTGAAGGAGAGAGGGCGCCATGGCGAAGATGAGGTGGGTGTATCCCTATTTTAAAGGAGAGGACTCCAGCGAAAAATGTCTCGCTACAGCGGGAAACCGAGCCGGAAAAGGTGGGTCCAGCATACAAAAGGGAAGGATGCATCGTGGGGTGGGTTTTTTGTGTTGGGACCGCGTGTTGTAGATAACATGGGAGATAGTCCGGATAACCACATTTCTCCATCACATATGGGCTGGATTTGGAGAAGCCCGGATTGTCCATACGGTTGAATTTTGGGGAGCTCGTTGAGCGCCTGTTTGATATCCGAACATACCCGGACGTATGAGGGAGAAATGAACTTCGACCTTGAAGACCGTCCTTAGCCCGTTGCAACGCACGGACATTCTACTAGTAAAAAACAGTATAACAGAGCGACCTACTAGCCCTCTCAGCGTTTTTGCTCCGTCCACCGTCCGATCCACCATAGGAACGGTCCTCACTGCTCCATCTTCCGACCTGGCGCTGCAGCGCGTTTTCACCGCATCGCGACCCAGTCAGCCACGTAATCGGGCCACTGCTGCGAAGACCGAGCGAGGGATCATCTCGTTCCTCGGGCCGATCAGAGGCCGAAAGCCCACGTAGGCCCAGGGACGTTATTCTCGCTCCCGTTCCCTGCTTTTCTCCATCTCTCCCAATCTCTCGATCACTTGAAAAAAAAACTTCTCCCCACGACCCGCAACCATGCGGCAGCTTGCATCTCAACTCAGCGACGGCAGCTGACGGAGGATCTGCCTCGTGTCTGTGAGGGGCCTAGACCTCTCGACTAGCGGCGAGCTGGCGGCCTAGGACTCGCCCCAGCTGGGGTGGGGCATGTGGAAGTTCAGGCCTTAGACATGTCACAGCGCCATCCTCCCCTTTGTTCTTCTTCCTCAATGGACACTGCTGATCCAAGCTGAGTAGATCGAAAATTCAATTTTGTAGTATGTACTTCAGTTTCTTATGACAACGACGATCAATGAATGATTCACAAAATTGTAAGCATGGTGTTGTTTTTGAACTTATCAAGGGATTTAAAATCTGAGTTCTTCTCTATGTCAATTCTAAGATGATTACCCTTAGATTAAATCATGCAAATTCTCAGTTTGCAGAAATCCTTAACTGGCACATGCTTTATATTGATCTACTAGCCAAAGAGTTCTCCAATATTCTGGGTGTAGAATTTCTCTTCTTGGGGGAAGGTCTTTTACTGGATTAGTCTTCTTTTGTTCATCAATTACGTATATTATTTCCTCCCTGATGTATATAGATGTTTTTTTGCTCCTGCCATATAGAGTATGTTTTTATGTACTGTATTCGATGATCAGCGTTGACATGCATAGCAGGTTATGCAACAAGGTGTGGACGGATCTGATGATCGAGAGCTTGATGGATCAAGCATGCCTGATAAGGCTGAGTGCACCATTAGAAAAGGTACAGAAAGTACGGAACTACTCTTGAGTTGCTCTACATGGCAGTGTTAGTGGGTCGCATTTTGGCTTGCTTTCGCATCCTTGGTGTGCTCTGTGCAAGCTATTATTTAGAATATGCAAATCCTGACTGTATTGTTGTCATTGTTAACTATTCCCTCTAATTCAAAATAAATGTTGTGGTTTTAGTTCAATTTGCAAAATAAATGCTTCTCTCATGGACGGGCGCGGCAACGCGTGCACTTATGATCTAGTCGCTATGATTACCTCTTGGGTCATATCGAAGGAGAGAATTTTGTGGGTCTTCCGAAAGACATTGGCGGCAATACCCTTCCTATTGCCTAAAATAAAGTGTGAGACCAGTCTTTGGGCACTCACGGGTGTGTAATACTTGAGGAATATCATGCTAGGAAAGTAGCTCTCCGTTTGTAACTAGTAATATATTTTTCTTTAAACCTGTATATGTCACTGCTCTCTAAGACTACAATTAATGGACAAAGCAAATCTTTTGCCTTAGTTTCATAATAAAGATAGATTCATTCCCACATACATCCACATGACTGTACCATCAGTATACAAGCATGCACCTTTACTCTGCTACATATATACCACCGTATCAATCAACAGTTGCATACATATCTCCCGATCTCTGTATATAAATCCTGCAGGGGGCACATATGCATCATGTGTGACTGTGTGTAACGTAAAAAGTTAGTGCAGCCCACTTAGATCTATTGATATATAGCATATAGGACTTCTCTTATCCTTTTGCGTGGCATGGACGATCCAATCCTCATTCCCCAACATCCCCTCCAGCACGAGGTCTACACCTACATAGCTAGGAATATGAGGTATTGGGAATGTTCCTGCTACACTTCCTGCAACATGCACATTGTGCTATCCTCATCCGCTCACATCTTGTCGGAGCTTCACGCAGAGTGGTGAACAAGGCCCTCATAGTCATTCATGACAAACCGCATCACGCTAGAAGGTATCAAGATACAAGCATGCACTGCCAACCGGGCCATTGCATGCCCACATAGTCCGCAAGATTGGATGAGCTAGCCATGTTGTTCAGCTCTTGTATTGGTCGATGTTGCTCAAAGCGTGACTGCTTCAAAAACAGCTAGATTCAATATTGTGTACCTGCAGTGGGGGTTACAGCAAAACTGGCTAGAGTTTTTTCTATTGTCCCAGCCTATGCGTGACTGTGATGCATACACCCAGGCCGGAGTGCATCCATCAGAATAATCCGGGCGAGTGTTTTCGAGCTAGGCATGCTTGGAGAAAGTAAAATGGGGTGGAGTGAAGTACGGTCTTGCACCAAGATATCACAATTTTAGCCTTTCAGTCTCATTTTTCTGTTCTAGGAAAAAACAAGAAACATGCTCAATTTAGGAAAAGGTAATTAAACTTGCTGCTGCATGTCAGGCTAAAATGTCAAGAAGATCAATTCTTTCCCTAATAATAAAGCATGGATTGACTCCGTGGGTTCACCGTCACAATACGCTTCTTCTCGTGAATTTACACTTTGAGTTTGAATTTAAAATATATACACAAGGTGGTACTAATTGAGGGAACCGTATGTAGTTTCGTTCGTTGTCAAAATTTCTGTAGTTCGGCACATCACTGCTTTGGGCCGGCCCACGCCGCGTTCTCCGCACGCACACGGCACACAGGTCTTACAATTCATTTACAACTGGGACACCTCGGAGCAAAGTAAAAGGGGATCGATGGAGTTTAGGTGACATCCTCCCCCGTCCAGATCACTGCTCCCACCGATTTCGCAACCTACCGGCAGCCCCACCACCACCCGTTCCCATGATCCCCAACTCTCGCAGCCGTCGCCACCACATCTTCCAACGCTCCCTTCGATCTCGGATACGGTCACGGGGAACACGCGCGGCCGCTGAAGCCTGGACGCGCGGCGGTGCTGTGGCTGGAGTTCCGGTCGCTCAACTGGGACTGGTAGGCGTTGTGTGTGCTGGCGTCAGCCAGTCGGCTGCCTGCACGCCATGGCAGAGCGCGGAGAGGCGGAGCACCCGCCTTCCGTTTCAAGTTCAGGGATCCTTGATTTATTTTCAGCAGCAGTTTCATTATGTACCTCATGTTCTTCCTCCACTTTCAATAGAATCTGAACTCGAGCTTTCAGCTGCAGCTTTTAGTATCCTAAGGCACTCATCAACTTCAAAATTACCACTGGGGTGATTTTTCTCAATAAATTTGGAAAGAAGCGAGGATTCTCAAGTAATAAGATAAGTGTGCTTACAAAAATTTACCTACTGGAAAGTAGATGAGAGGCTCATGAAGTAAAAAGAAGACATGCCTACATATATTATACATATCAGGCTTCTGACTTCTCTGATTCCTCAAGCCTCGAGGTTGTGAACGCCACACTTCAGCCACCTTCATTGATGAGGTACATTCAGATTCGGTTTGTTAATTACTTTATGGATGCTTATCTTCTCATTACAGTGATAGAAAATTTGATGAAAAATTTATCTTCTCTTTGATGGTCAAGGTTCTAGAGTTCATTGCTATGAAAGAAGGCATAGATTTGCCTTGTGGAATTGCCAGTAAAAATGTCAGTGAGAACTAGTAAATATCTACATCAGGCACTACCAAAAGAAATCAGTCCACACCACGATTTCATTCTCCTTTGTTTTTGAAGTGTTCGCAAGTTCCAACTGTTATGATATTATACTAATCATGAGATCGATTTGTCCGCAATCACCACATGATTTTCATGCAGTACAAAATCACAGTATATTGTGGTAGATTGTGCCGACTTAGGCTACAATTTCCCTGCAAAATATGGCTGCCGCTAAATCCTTTCTCCCGCAATTTTAATCAGTGATCATGAGTAACAGGGTATTTTTTTTTCAACTGATCTGTAGAGGTGCATGTTTCATCCTTTTTATCATTCTTGGTTATTGAGTGCATGTTCATTTGTTTTTAATTATATTGGTGCTACTTTGCTTGTGTCAAAAGAATTGCTAATCATGGACCAGTAGTATGCTACCCACTGTTGTTTTTGCTATTCAATACATGTGAGATTCGTTTTTGGACTTCCCAACAATAGTAAAATTTATTGATTTGACTTCTACGCAAGCTGTATCTCATTGGGGGGAAGATCAGAAAATTGATTGACCATGATGTGTCACCTTATTTCATTTTTCGTGTAAGCTCGACTCTACATAATGTTTACATGGTCTATGTGATCTCAAGAGCCCAGCCAAGATCATGCTTACATGGTCTATCTGATTTTTCAAGTTTGACAGCGAACACGAGCATCCATTCGTGATTTTTCAAGTTTGGTTAGAGTTATGAACCCTTTGCCAGAGACCTCATCCCTAGGTTGCTGGAGGATCAAGATGGTGGCATTATGGTTCCCGTGACCATGCTTGCCAGGTTTGAGCTCCTCAAGCACACCCCCAAGCTTGTAAGCTTCTCATTTCTTCGGTCCCTTTCTTTAGCTGTTGCAATTTCGCCTTCAGTTTACAATGCCATAAGAATACTAACCCTGTCTAGCATCAAGTCATTATTGTTATGGACACAAGAAAATATAGGTATTTTTGTAGGTAGTATCCCAGCATTATTGTCTTGTGAAACTGGCCAAGCATAAACTGACATAGCGACATCTTTCAGCAATTTCCCATATTATATTACTTCCAGTAATGTGTGCTACATTGTATTTTTTTATAGAAACTGAGTCACACACAAAAGGGCCAGATTTTCTGGCACAGAGTTCATGATTTGTACAAATAACCACCTGTAAATCTTAATTTAGTTGTTATTGGAAAAGACGGTTGCTTTCAAACCTTCCATGTCGAGAAACTAGAAATAGTATGAATGTGCTTTTCCCTGTCTCCCATATAAGATTGTTGCTCTAATGTTTATTCCAGGTTGAGAATGGCAAGAAGATGCTTATTCTCCATGGTACAAAGACTAGCGCAGTTTTGAACTCCATGCTATAGATCTTTTTCACCTGAAGCGTGATCATTCCGTGAAGTACGCTAAGAATAACGACAACATCAGACCATTTGAGAGTGGGGGTTAAACTTCCCCGGTGTTCTTCTCCCTTAAATCTTACTACAGCCTTTTATTCACATTTCCTATTCTATAGTTGGTGAAAACAAGGAATTGTTATCTACTTGAGAAAATAAAGATTAAATCGATGATGCTCTCAAAAGTAAAATGACTTTCTGAGCTAGATAATGACTTTGTGAGCTAGATATAGGACTTATAAACCTTTTCCATGGTTGTTATAATGATCTTTTCATTTTTCCTTTTCTATATTAAACTAGAGAATATTATTCTGCATTACTTCAACCACTACTTTTTTGTGTGTTTGCAGTAGGACTGTATGGTTCTCGCTCAAAGTAGAGGCCCAACAAACTTTTTTTTGGAAGGACTTATGATCACCACATATATGATCTTGTTAAAGTACGAGTCGAAAACTACAAATCTTCTATTCCTAGAATGGAGCTGGTTGAAGTTGAGCCTTCAATGGAGCGGGTATTTCGGTAGCACCGACATCCAGTTGAAAGTTTACAAAAAGTTTATAGGGGGGTTAGTAAAGCAAATGTGTTCATGAGGACATGCACCAGCAAAAAATGGAGTCAAAGTGCAAGTCAAATGCTCTTAACATTTTTTCCGTTGTTTATGTCTTTAATTACAATTCTTATTATTCTTAGTTGGCATTGATATACAAACGAAAATCATGTGGCCTTTTTGCCCTCTCATCGACCATTGTATTTTTGAGTCATATCAGTCTATCTAAAAGAATTTTGTACCTTATGTTTTGTATATTTGGAAATGTCTAAAGGCATGCTGTTTCATATAACTGTGTGCTATGCTGCCTATGCCTTTCCTCGTAGCCTTAGGAGTAGTTTGGTAATCCTTCGGCTCCATGAAATCTGAGGAGCTGCGGAGCACCTCTTTCCCAACTCCGCATTTTTTAACTGCTGCTCCACCAGCTCCAGGAGTGGAGTTGTGGAGTGGAGTCCCTCCGAACAGGCCTTTAGTATGGTCATTGTTTTCTCTTCCATATCCTTCATCTTAAATTGAAAAATATGAACCATTGCATTGTGCTAAAATTTATCATTCTTATTTGATTTATAGGCAATAGTTCTTCAAGAAAAAAGTAAATTTCGTGTAACAAGCTAAAATAGAATCTTCTCTTTGCAGTTGGGAGCATGTCACGTGAGTATTGAGCTGCCATTATTTGCAAATTCAATTAGTCGACAATGTAGCTTGATGTGTATCTTTGACACCATTCATTTTGAACCACTAGATAATACAAATTGTTTGATTGGTAAATTATTTTTTGGGCGACAATGTAGCTTATTTATTTTGTTTTTGCTGTAACACATGTCCTTTTTTACTTTCACAAAATGTCGAACCACTAGATAACAACTAAACTTTGTACGCCCCGTAGCAACGCACGGGTCCTTGTGCTAGTTATCCTAAACAAAGGATAAACGATTGGCATTACTAGCTACAGGATTGCCATAGATGAAGTAAAACAGCAGCATGCAATTCATTCGTTACTGTTTCCTAACGTGTCTGAGTGCTTTCGAGTTTAAAGTCGTTATGAAAGGAAGTTCCATGACTCGTTAAGCTTCTTAAACACGCTTATTTTTAGAAGTTTCTATCACTAGTACAAAAAACATTATTTTTATAGGTAAAAATGAAAACATTAGTTTTTTTCTGACAAATGATGCATTTTATTAGTTTAAAATGGAGCATGACGGGGTTGCAAGCACCATAAACACACACCCGTGTTGACGTATAAATGCATAGCCTACCTTTCCCATCGGCTTGAGCTTCTAGCAACAACCACAACCAAGGTGGCCGCTTCCAGCAGAAGAAGAAGAACGGCTACGGTTATCACTACTCTGCTGGCGGCGGTAGCGACCGCCATGCAAGCGACGGGCGTGCCTTCCCGGTCGGGCCCTGGGTGTGCTTCAATCCCTTCACCGGCCAAACACGGCAGATGCATGGATCCATGCCTACTCGGGTCGCTGGTGGACCAGGCCTCCTCGGGTCTCACCCTGCTGCTCCTCACCAACAGCAGCACGCGTACACTACTACTCTAGCACCCATTCACGGTCAGGAATTTGATAGTAATCCACCAGCAGCAGCTATGCCATGGCCTCCTGCAACGCCATACAGCCATGGTGCTCCAACGTGGGACTTCTCAGCGCTCGTGGCTACGCTAAACAACGCTGCCGGGTCATCATCTTCCAACGCTGGTGATTGGATTATGGACTTGGGAGCCACCTCTCATATGATTTCCGACCCTGGTATATTTCCTTTTCCCTCTCTATCTTTCACTTCAGCTCTCTTCGTTTACATGGTATCAGAGTCAAGATGTTTTGAGTTCAAATCTAGGCTGGCGCAATTAAATTACAACTCACTTTCATGTTTAGACCTAAGGAAGTCACACGTTAGGGGTAGTGTTGATCGTATAATGCATAGCCCACCTTTCCCCATCAGCTTGAACTTTTTGATGAACTGGCTGGTGCGTACACTTCTACAACCCGGCCTCTCCATAGGTAGGATGTGTGATGGTTGTGTGCATCATTCTTTGTATACGTGTGTTGGTGTTGGTTGCGTGCACCCTTTTTTACCCGTAAAAAGAAGAATGCACAGAATGAACACTAACACACGCATACAAGCTGCCGTTATCGGATCCAACCACCGAAAGGTCAGATCATGAGTTTTCACTCTGAAGATCAAGTCTGAGCAAAGTTCAAGCAATGCCTTCAAAAAGGTGACGATGCAAAGACATCGCCATTGCCAGGTATGGCCAACAAGGGTCAAACCTAGGGTTTCCAGCAGAGCTCGAGACCAGGTATTTGAGAAGCACCACTAAATTGAAATCCCTTCGTGTTATCGCCTACACAGTCCATGATACCAACAGATCACACACATGAAGAAGTCATTGGCAAGGGAGGAATGTCTCTGACACTGGCAATATCCTGACTATATATGGACGCTCTGGCAGCCCCGCACCTTCCTCACAAGTGGCCACCGGTGATAGATCTGACTAGATGACTCCACCACATGCGGCCTCTTGTTCGCAGTCATCCCCGGAAATATACTAGTTAGGCTTAAGCCAAGTGCACTACATTACAGTTGTTTTGATGCTCCATTATAATCAGCCAGTGGAGCCTGCAGCTAAACTCAAAGCACCAAAGCCCATAGACCAGTTTGTGAGATTATTGGGCTCAATTGTGTACATATATGCCATTCCATCTTTTGGCACTAATCACTGGCCAGTAGACATATAGATGATTCAGAATTGTTCGGGTTGTTTATGTAGTGACTAACTGACCATGGACAAAATGCATGTTTGTTTTCGGCTGGCCCACACTTTAGGTTTCAGTAATGTTTATGCAGGGGAGGAGGAAGGATTGGGCCAGACCCGGGCCTGCTTCACTCTAGCTGCAGCATGCTATACAGTTCTACCGGAAGCCTGTGTGCGGTCGTCGCACCCCGGCATGCTGCTTTGTGTGTATGTGTCTTCTATCACTATATATTAATACAATATATTTTATCAGAGAGAAAAACTTATGGCAGTGTTTTCAACCAACGTAGAGAAAAAAAAGGTAAAGCAAAAGAACGTGACCAAAGATAAGCACATGCAGGATAATGACAAGGCATGGTTCCATGGCCCAGCTCTATAAATTGTCCCACATACCTTGTTGTACTAGGAACCTAGAACCCTAATGAAGCTCTTTGTAGCGCGCGCGCACACACGCTTGTTCTTCCTTGGCAGATGGGTAATGCATATGCAAGATAGAAACTGGTTTCGCAAGATAACTGTAGATAGGATTGTGAGGCACGAAAAATCTAGGTGCTATGCTAGCCCTGGAAAGCCTGGTGGGTATCGATGGATGCCTTGTAGACTGGAATTATAATCGCTTAACCAGCGGAGTAGCTAGTACTTGAGCTTGGCATTTGCAGGATGGGTCTTAAACGGACTCAACTATCCACTCTTTTTGCTGTCAGTCTTTCCTCTAACACAGGAGCATATTGATATATATGGTAAACATAATAATACGGAGTATATAGCAAAAAACTACCACATTATAGACTAGGGCTACAAGAAACTATCATTTTTTTAATTTTTCAAAACGCTACCACTTTTTTTGTTTACTGTTTCAAAAAACACTAGTGACGGAATGCTTACATTTTAATCCGGTTTATGACATGGGTGGCCCACTCGTCAGTTCCGCGTGGTAAAAAAAGTCAACACCGATGTAAATAGTTAAGTTGACCGTTATGACCGGGTGGGGCCAACATGCCAGCTTCTTGTTATGTCTTTCTCTTCTTGACTGCTGCTGTCGCCGCCGTTGCTGCTGTGTGTTGATGCTGCTGCCCGCCGCCGCCGCTGCTCTCCCATACTGCCCGCCGCTGCTGGGTGCTGTTGCTATCTCCGCTGCTGCCCGCCGTCGCTACTGCTATCTCCGCTACTGCCTGTCGTTGATGTGTGCTGCTGTCGCCGCCGCCGATGTGTGCTGCTGTCGCCGCCGCCGATGTGTGCTGCTGCTCGCCGCCGCCGCTACGGCTGCTGCTCACTGTTGCGTCGTCATCGGGGGGAATAGCGCGGAAGCGAGGTGAGCCGGCCTGAGCTGGCGTCGCCAGTGCCTGAGAAGAGGCACTCCCCGGCTAAGCGCAGCGAAACGGACAGACACGGGCGCGGCGGTGGAGGCCAAGGATGGGTGAGCTTGAGCTCCCTCGCCAGCCCAGCACCTCGCTGGCTCTCCTTGCTGGCGAGTGGAAGGTGCGTAGCCGGCGTCGGCTGCACAGCGATCCCAGGACACGGGAGCGGACGCAGGGGTGAGCTCGCCGGCGGCCAAGCAGGACCGATTGCTTCTTTTACAGGGACCCGATTGATTTTTCTAGAATGTTACAGGGACCGAATGCTTTTTAATTTTCTGGAAGGGACCAACATGTTGGCGCCATCTGTCATAACGGTCACCCTAACGGTCAAAGAAAACGGTGTTGATTTTTATGCCACGTCAAACATGACGAGTAGGCCAGCGTTGTCATAATCACGGCTTAAAATTAATGCTTTAGCAATTAGTGTTTTTTCGAACAGCGAACCAAAAAAGTGGTAGGTTTTTAAAACATGAAAAAAGTAGTAGTTTTTTGTAGACCTACCCTGTAATGTGATAGTTTTTTGCTATATACTCGAATAATACGTGTTAGCTTAACTGTTTAAGTGTGGCTGTTCCTCAGCAAAATTTGGCGATACAATATATATGGGAGCCGAACTATATAGAGTCTAATCTCTGACGACAGATGATATTCAGGAGTCTGGAGTCATGATATTGTAACACCCACTATGGGTTGTCACTATATGTTTGTAACCTGGCCTGAGCTTCGTGATGACTCTAGAGTACTAGGCTGTCTTATAATAGTATTAAGTAATACACCATGTAGTGACCTAAAACGTCTTTGACAGCCGTCCGCTTGGTATTTCGAGCCATCCCCCGCGTCGCCCTCCTCTGGCGACACGCGGGAAACCCCAGCCGTCGCCGCAAGGTAACCCTCCCTCCGCCTACTCCCGCTGCGCCGCCGCCGGAGGGCCGGCCAGCGAAGCCGTGTCGCACCCCGGGATGGTGGCGGCGGGGCGGATCGGTTCCCCTCGCGCATCCCCACCCCACCCCACCTCCAACCTCGAGATCCACCAGCCGCCGCCGCCGCCGGGAAGCTCCCCCTTCGCCCGCCTCCGCTGCGCCGCCGCCGGAGGGCCGGCCGACGAGACCGCGCCGCGCCCCAGGATGGTGGCGGCGGGGCGGTTTTCGTCCCTCTCACGCTTTCCCCTGCCCCGCGTCCCCGATTTCTTCGCGCACCGCGGGTGCCCTCCCTTCCAGCTGCTGCAACTCCTGCCGGTCCAGCATCGGACGCAACGTTCTTAGCTCCGGCCTCGGCGTCCTCCCTGCAGTCCGCCCACCCCCCTATTGCAGCACGACCCACCCCTACTGGTGCTGCTGTTGCCCGTGGGCTGGGTGCGAGACCTGTGGCCGGCTGCGGGGTTGCTCTTTGCCCGCCTCCGTGCAGGCGGCCCCCCGTTTCTGGCGGCCCTTCCTCCCCTCCGCGAGCAACGGTGATGGCTAACGCGCAGAGGCGACGAGGCTACAGTGCTTGTGCAGTCATGGTGCTTCTTAAGGCGGGTACTTGCTGGTGCTGCTTCGGCCCCGACGAGCTTGGCCCCGCGTCTCTCCGGTGCCTACGACCGCCGGTGTCCTTTGCCGGGCAGCTCCGCCCTTGGTGACCCAGCAGCTGCGTTCCTTCCAGCTCGCTTGGCTCACCGATGTTTCGATGGCTATGGCCACGGCAGCTTGGATCTGCGTCCCTCCAGTCCTAGCTTGCCGACGTTGCTGATTGCCGTCGCCCCACCCTCCTCGTGGTTCGCTCCACGCCTGTCCTGCCTTGTACATCTCAAAAGCCTCCCCTTTGGTCAGATCCAATGCTCGTGGGTCTGGAGGCGGTGCCACCCTCCGACGGCAGGTGCAGCCCGGCTAACCACCTCCCGAATCAGTGGCTCTGGCTAGTGACGGCTTCCTCATCTTGGACTCCAGATACGGTGGCTATGGGATTGCTCAACCTATGGCCGGAGCGAAATCTCTGCCCGTCTTGCCGGTGCTGGCAGCGTCGGCGTCTGCGGATGTCGTTTCCTTGTTGGAGGCACTGTCAAGGCCCTCGGCTGAGCCCCTCCTCGAGCACAGGGGAAACCCTAGGTCCTGCGGACCGGATGGCGATGGCGTCTCGGCGTCGTCTTCCTTCTTGAAGGCGCTATCTTGCTCGCTCGTGGTGCCCCCGGTTTTTGGTTTTCGCGATGTTGGTATTCTCGCTAGTTTGGCTTTGCCGCTTTTGGTTCAGGCTTGGTAGGTCTAGCTGTGTTCTATCCTTGTTCGGGCTGAGCATCTCTTGTCTCCCTGCTCCGGTCACCATGTTCACGCCTGCCTGTGTTCGTGTCATGTGATGTATCCCCTCTGTACTCATTCTATTCCTTCTGTTAACGCAATCGTATTGAGTTAGCCAGGATACTAGTCAGTTAGTATAGCTAGTCGTATAGCTAGTCTGTTAGTATCTCCTATAGCTTATCTAGCACGAGATAGAGTTGTTCCTATCCGGCCAATGTTTATCCGGCCAATGTTTGTTGTAACAAACTCTGCACCATGTATATCTCCTGACTATAAATACAAGACCAGCCTGAGGCAATTACTCACGGCAAATCATTTCTTCCAACTTGGTATTCAGAGCAGTAAGATCCAATCTCGCCCATCATGGCTGGCTCCACCGCTGCTCCCATCTCGAATACTTCTGGCGCCCTTTCCACCATCAACGCCGGCACCCTTGCCGCCGGCTCCTCCTCGAGGCAAGGGCGGGGATGGATTGAGTCTTCCACAACAGGAAGTTGTCCCGCGTGAGGCGAAGCGTGATGAGGTTGCCGAGAGTGGTGACGGAGATCGGAGCGGAAGAGGAGGAAGCGCCGCCGCAGACCCTCACACAGGGCACCGGCGATGCAGCTGTCGAGGTGGCCAACCCGGAGTTCCTTAGCTGGTACCAGAAGGACCAGCTCGTCATGATCGCGCTCCTCGGCTCCATGACCGAGGACATCCTTGGGCAAATGACCCAACTCACCACTTCCGCTCAGGTCTGGACTACCTTGCATGATTTGTTTGCCTCACAGAATCGTGCACGCATCATGCAGCTGCGTTATCAACTCTCCAATCTGAAGAAAAATGACCTCACTGCCTCAGAGTACTACCGCAAGATGCGGGGCTTTGCTGACGCCATGGCCTCCAACGGCAAGCCACTCCAAGACGACGAGGTGCTCGGCTACATACTCGCCGGACTGGGTCCCGAGTTCGAGCCTCTGGTCGCGTCGATTACGACGCGTGACGACCCCATCAGCCTCAGCAGCTTCTACGCCTTCTTCCTCAGCGCTGAGCTTCGCCTCGAGCAACAAGCTTCGTCCGGCAACATCCACCCATCCGCCAACGCTGCTGCACGCAACTCTGATGGTCACCGCGGTGGTCAAGGCGGCCAAGGCGCACGCGGTGGACAAGGCGATCAGGGCGGACGTGGTCGTGGAGGCCGCGGCCGCGGCAATGGCCGGAGTAACCTGAAGTGTCAGGTCTGCTCCAAATTCGGCCACGACGCTCTCCACTGCCGCAACCGCTTCAACCACGCCTTCCAGCCGGAGGAGCAGCGTGAGCGCTCCGGCAACGTCGCCAGCATCGGCTCTGGCTCCTACTCCGTTGACATGGACTGGTATGCAGATACCGGCGCCACCGACCACCTGACAAGCGACCTTGATCGTCTCAGCCTCCATCAACGCTATGGTGGCAAGGACAAGGTGCACGTAGCCAACGGAGCAGGTATGTCTATTGCACATGTTGGTCAATCCACTATACCCGGCTCATGCAAAAATCTTCATCTACGTAATGTTCTGCATGTTCCACACGTCAACAAATATCTCCTATCTGTGCACAAACTTGTTTCTGATAATGATGCCATTGCTGAATTTCACCCTCATGTGTTTCGTCTTAAGGACCGAGCAACGAAGGCGGTTCTTCTTCAAAGTAGATGCCGCAATGGTCTCTACCCGGTGCCAAGCTACAAGCAGCCGTCCCTCGTGTCCGGTCCTCGAGCTCTCTCCAGTGTTAGGCTATCTTCAGATTTGTGGCATACAAGATTAGGTCATCCGTCCAAAAACGTCGTTGATTCAGTTCTTAGGATAAATAAATTTGCTTGTGCACCCTCTACCAATTCTAGTGTTTGTGATGCATGTCAACGTGCAAAAGTTCATCAGCTACCCTTTCGAGATCTACTCATGTCACTCATGCTCCTCTTGAAATTATTCATTCGGATGTATGGGGTCCTGCTATTACCTATGTGGGTGGTTTCAAATATTATGTGAGTTTTTTGGATGATTATAGCCATTTTACATGGATCTATCTCCTTAAGCATAAATCCGATGTTGAACAAGCCTTCTACACTTTCCAAAAACATGTTGAACGCATGCTCGATGCTAAAATTAAAATTGTACAAACGGATTGGGGTGGCGAGTATCGCCGTCTGTCTCGCTTCTTCCAAAAGGAAGGCATTGCGCACCGGGTCTCCTGCCCTCACACCTCCCAACAAAATGGCGTCGCTGAACGGAAACATCGCCATATCGTTGAAGCAGGCATCGCCCTTCTCGCTCACTCCTCCCTTCCGGTTCGTTTTTGGGATGAGGCTTTTCTCACAGCTTGCTATCTTATCAATCGCATGCCCACTCGGGTTCTCCAAAACTCCACACCAGTTTCCTGTCTTTTTGGTGACAAACCTGATTATACCTTTCTTCGCGCTTTTGGTTGTGCCTGTTGGCCAAACCTACGCCCCTACAATAATCGCAAGCTAGAATTCCGCTCTCAGCAATGCGTTTTCTTGAGATATAGTTCCATGCACAAAGGTTACAAATGCTTGGATCGCTCAAGCGGTCGAATTTATATTTCACGTGATGTCATATTTGATGAGCATGTGTTCCCGTTCTCCACTAGTTTGCCAGCGGAAAATTCCTCCTCCATACTCTCCACACCGCCTACTCTTTTTCCTATCACAGAGCCGGCTCTAATGGATGATCGCATGCGCAATTATGACACGACTTTGCTATCTGATGCTACGTGCAGTTCGTCTTTGTCTCCTGCAGGTGCTGCTGGATTGGCCTCCAGCGACTCTACGTCGGCATGCACGCCAGGTCACTCCCATGTAGATGGGATTTCTCAGCAGCCGCATGAGCCCACGTCTCCATCGACTCCCATTGGGCCGGATGCCCCGGTCTCGCCCGTGTCACCGGCTGGCCCTTCCGCTGCTGACGGGGCGGGCAGTGCGGCGAGCGACTCCGCATCCAGCTTGGCACGTGGGCCGCTATTCGTCGACCCGCCGTCTCCATCGACCGCCCAGGCCGTCCCCGACGTCGCGCCCGCGAGTGCGCCACATCCGATGACGACCAGGCTCAAGGACAACATCGTCAAAAAGCTGGTGCCAAGCGACGGCACTGTTTGCTATGATCCACGTTGGCGGGCGTTTCATGCCGAACCACGCTCTTATCGTCAGGCACTTGCCGATGATCACTGGCGTCCAGCCATGGAGTCTGAATTCTCGGCTCTTCAGCAAAACAAGACATGGACACTTGTTCCTCGTCCTCCCGGGAAGAACATCATTGGCTGTAAATGGGTTTTCAAGGTCAAGCACAAAGCTGATGGTTCCCTGGATAAGTTCAAGGCACGTCTCGTTGCTCGCGGCTTCACTCAGCGGTATGGGATCGACTACTCGGAAACATTCTCTCCGGTAATCAAACCAGCCACAGTGCGTCTTGTGCTCTCTCTTGCCGTCTCTCATGGCTGGCATCTCCGGCAGGTGGACATCAGCAATGCTTTTCTCCATGGAATTCTCGCTGAGGAAGCATATATGCAGCAGCCACCGAGTTTCCAAGATCCCTCTTGTCCAGATTATGTTTGCAAGCTCCATAAAGCGCTTTACGGTCTGAAGCAGTCGCCTCGGGCATGGTATGCTCGTCTCAGTGAGCGTCTTCAGCAGCTCGGTTTTGTTCCCTCGGTTGCCGACACCTCGCTGTTTATCTTTGCCCAAGACAGTGTCACCATCTACATGCTTGTTTATGTTGATGACATCGTCATTGTGAGCTCTTCCTCTTCGGCTATGACGCATTTGCTACGCCAATTATCAGCTACTTTTCCTGTCAAAGATCTTGGTTCTCTCCATTATTTCCTTGGCATTGAGGTGCTTCCCAATTCCGAGGGAATTATTCTTACACAACAGAAGTATGCTCTTGGTTTGTTGCAACGTACAGATATGGCGAATTGCAAAGCAGTCTCAACGCCCATGTGCACTCATGAGAAGCTCACACGGGATTCAGGTCATGGACTTAGTGAAGATGAAGCTTTCAGATATCGTAGTACAGTTGGAGCTCTTCAATATCTGACCTTGACACGGCCTGATCTGTCTTTTGCCGTAAACAAGGTCTGTCAGTACTTGTCAAGACCAACTGATGCTCACTGGGAGGCCGTGAAACGGATCTTGCGGTACGTGCGAGGATCACTGTCCACTGGTTTAACCCTTCGGCGATCACCTTCCACTCTTCTGAGTGTCTTTACTGATGCCAATTGGGCGGGCTGCAGCGATGACAGGAGGTCTACGAGTGGGTTTGCGGTTTTCTTTGGACCCAACCTTGTATCATGGAGTGCACGGAAGCAGCCAACAGTGTCCCGTTCATCCACTGAAGCTGAGTACAAGGCGTTGGCGAATGGGACTGCCGAAGCTACTTGGCTACTGTCATTGCTAAGAGAGCTGCGAGTTCCTCAGCCCCAAGCTCCTGTGCTGTGGTGTGACAACCTCGGTGCTACGTATTTGACGGCCAATCCAGTATTTCATGCTCGCACTAAGCACATTGAAGTTGATTTTCACTTTGTGAGAGAGAAGGTCGCCATGGGAGCACTTGATGTTCGGTTCGTCTCAACAGCAGACCAAGTGGCGGACGCTTTCACCAAACCTCTCACGAAGATCATGCTCAATCGATTACGAACCAATCTGAACCTTCATATAGGTTAAGATTGCGGGGGAATGTTAACGCAATCGTATTGAGTTAGCCAGGATACTAGTCAGTTAGTATAGCTAGTCGTATAGCTAGTCTGTTAGTATCTCCTATAGCTTATCTAGCACGAGATAGAGTTGTTCCTATCCGGCCAATGTTTATCCGGCCAATGTTTGTTGTAACAAACTCTGCACCATGTATATCTCCTGACTATAAATACAAGACCAGCCTGAGGCAATTACTCACGGCAAATCATTTCTTCCAACTCCTTCTAACAATGCAATGATACGCAAGCTTTGCGTATTCGCGAAAAAAAGTAACACATCATGCAATTCCTCCTACATATCTCTCCCGCCAATTCTTCTTAATCCAAGATTAATCTAAACTTTTGTAATATTCGTTGCATCTTGCCGTAATTGATCATTGTCCATTATTTTGGTCCTAACTGATTAGTGCCTTTCGTTCACAGCTCCAGCTGACCTTAATAGCTTGACAATTTTTTTTGTGTAAATTCAATTGTATATTGCAATATTGTTTATCAATAAATTTTGTTTGACGTAGGGTTCTCCCCTGTGGTTGAGCATTCCAAATAAAATTAGAATTTCCTCTAGATTTGGGAGGATGTATATGTAATTATTTAGGTGTTTGTCCATATGGCAAACACTAGTCAGAAATGCTCGATTTGTATGGTACCATCAATGTAAGCATGTTCTTCTACTCTGCTGTGCTGCATACTACAATATCAATCAACACTTAGCACACATGTTTCTCCGTATATAAGTCATCCCTGGGGCGTACACGCACCACATGTATGTACCATAAAGAATTAATGCTAATGCTCACTGGTTAAGTTCTCTTGATATATATCCTACACACTTTCTCTTTTCAAAGTCATGAACAGTCCAATTCTCATTCCACAACATCCAGACCACCAAGAGTCTACACCGGCATAGCTACGATTGTAAGGTATCGGGACTGTTCTTGCTGCCAGAACAACCAGTGGGACACATTGTGTTATCTTCATTTGCTCACATCTAGTATGAGCTTCACATGGAGCGGTGTCATTGTCTTGGAGTCAAATCCATATAGTGGTGCAAATTGTGTGAGCCTTCGAAGTAAACTGCTCGCTCACACTTCGAATGAATTGGAATAGTCATTCAGGATGCACGGCAACATGTCTCAACCTGCTTGCAAGTAGCCCATCAGGCATCCACATGACCGCGCATGCTACGAGATTGGATGGCCAAGCCAAGCTGGCAAACCCTTGTACTGGATGGTGTTGTCTCAGAAGTCACTTAACAGTTCGATCTCAAAAGTTACGTTAAACATGTGAGCCTCAAGGCGACCCTTTGATCTTGAAAGGCATGCTTTGTTCTCAGAAAATAAAAAAAGGACTCAGAGACACACTTAATTTAGAGGTTAATTGTACTTTCCGATGCATATCGAACTAAAAAAATTGCTTCATGTATATGTTAGGAGAAAAATTCCTGAACAATACCCGTAAGCAAAAGGATAAATGATTTTGGTTCCCAACAATGGTGTCGCCATAGAATCAAACGAGTCAATTGTTACTCGGTTCGAACTCGTCTCCTAGCATGTTTAGTAGCTAGAAGTCATTAAAAAAACAAGCAAATTTCGTGGAAAATTTACACCAACAAAGTGTATTAAAGGTAGTGCAATGTATCATAAGATTTGGTAGTATATCAAAACAACACTATTGATTCGCCTCCCCTAGATTTTCGCAGCTGAGCCTGTCGATATGCCTCCCCTCCGTCTGCCGCTTTGGAAGCCGGTGGATGAGTTGGGATTCCCGGTGCGTCATCTTCGGCTAGCTAGTACATAGGTATGGTTTTATTCATTGCAGGGGCCTCGCTCAGACGGAGGGTGGTGCTTCTTCTTCGAGTCAAACTTCTAAGGGCGCGTTGGCCCCCCAGGAGGGGCAAAAAATCGCCCCCTGGGGGCGCACCGGCGCTAAACCGCGCACTGGGGGCGTGATGCCCCCCAGTCGCGGCCCCTCACGAGTTTTTAAAATGTTCAAATTCGACGCAAACACAACGCAAACACGGGCGAGTTCGTTCAAATTTAAACATATTTTACAAAAAAAAGAAAAAAAACTACCGCGGGCTACCCCCGCCGTCTCCCTCGTCGCCCGCCTCGCCGCCCACCCACACGGTTCTACATGCCGAGGAGGCTGTAAAACCGCGTGTAGTCACCGCCGCCGCCGTCGTCGTCGTCGTCGCCCCCGCCTACGCCTCCGCCGTCCCTGCTGCATCCCTCCCCCGGTTGGCGCGACGGGTTGGACGGTCCGGGGGCGTCGTCGTCGTCGCTATTGAGGACGATGACACCGTCCTCGTCCTCGCGCCCACGTTTGCGGGCGGCGATCTCCTCCAGGGCCCGGCGCTGCCGGACCATCTCCTCGCGCACGTAGTCGTCGCGCGACCACCGCATGGCGTCCTCGTCGGAGAAGCCGCGCCGGGCTATCTCCTCGTACTCCGGGGGGAGGCTGGACTCCACCTTGGGCTTGACGAGGGCGCCGGAGCTGCGGGTACGCGCGCTGACAGGCGTGTCCTTGGGCTCCGGCTTGACGGGGCGGAGGTGGAGGCAGGGAGAGCCGCCGGATGAGGAGAAGGACGCCC
>NW_021222967.1:0-5817 GCF_002162155.2 Triticum dicoccoides
GTTTGGAGAAACCTAAGTTGTCGTTTCTTAAAAGTTTGGGGCTGCAACGCTTATGTGAAAAAGTTTCAGGTTGATAAGCTCGAACCCAAAGCGGATAAAATGCATCTTCATAGGACACCCAAAACAGTTGGGTATACCTCCTAATTCAAATCCGAAAGCAATAGGGATTGTTTCTTGAATCGGGTCCTTTCTCGAGGAAAGGTTTGTCTCGAAAATTGAGTGGGAGGATGGTGGAGACTTGATGAGGTTATTGAACCGTCACTTCAACAAGTATGTAGCAGGGCACAGGAAGTTGTTCCTGTGGCGCCTACACCAATTGAAGTAGAAGCTTATGATAGTGATCATGAAGTTTTTGGATCAAGTCACTACTGTACCTCGTAGGGTGACAAGGATGCGTACTACTTTAGAGTGGTACAGTAATCCTGTCTTGAAGGTCATGTTGCTAGACAACAATGAACCTACGAGCTATGTAGAAGCGATGGTGGGCCCAAATTCCGACAAATGGTTAGAAGCCATGAAAACCGAGATAAGATCCATGTATCAGAACAAAGCATGGACTTTGGTGGACTTGCCCAATGATCAGCAAGCCATTGAGATAAATGGATCTTTAAGAAGAAGACAGACGTGGACAGTAATGTCACCATCTATGAAGCTCGACTTGTGGCGAAGAGTTTTTCACAAGTTCAAGGAGTTGACTACAATGAGATTTTCTAATCCGTAGCGATGCTTAAGTCCGTCGGAATCATGTTAGCATTAGCAGCATTTATGAAATCTGACAGATGGATGTCAAGACGAGTTTCCTTACCAGTTTTCGCAAGGAAAGGTTGTATGTGATACAATCAGAAAAGTTTTGTCGATCCTAAGGATGCTAAAAGGTATGCTGGCTCCAGCGATCCTTCTAAGGACTGGAGTAGGCATCTCGGAGTTGGAATGTTAAAAGGTATGCTGGCTCCACCGATGATCAAAGATTTTGGGTTTATACAAAGTTCATGAGAAACTTGTATTTCCAAAGAAGTGAGTGGGAGCACTATAGAATTTCTGATGAGTATATGTTGTTGACGTATTGTTGATCAGAAATGATGTAGAATTTCTGGAAAGCATATAGGGTTATTTGAAAGGTGTTTTTCAATAGAAAACCTGGAGTAAGCTACTTGAACATTAAGCATCAAGATCTATGAGGATAGATTAAAAAAATGCTAAATGGTACTTTCAAATGAGCACATACCTTGACGTGATCTTGAAGGTGTTCAAGATGGATCAGTCGAAGAAGGAGTTCTTGCCTGAGATGTGAGGTACGAAGTTAAGACTTAAAGCTCGACCACGGCAGAATAGAGAGAAAGGACGAAGGTCGTCCCCTATGCTTTAGACGTAGGCTCTACAGTATGCTATGTTGTGTACCGCACCTGATGTGTGCCTTGCTACATATCTGGCAAGAGGGTACAAAGGTGATCAAGGAGTGGATCACCAGATAGCGGTCAAAATTATCCTTAGAGGAATAAGGATATGTTTCTCGGTTATGGAGGTGATAAAGAGTTCGACGTAAAGGGTTACGTCGATGCAAGCTTTAACACCTATTCGAATGACTTTGAGTAGCAAACCGGATACGTATAGTGGAGCAACCATTTGGAACAGCTCCAAGTGGAGCGTGGAAGCAGCATTTACAATATGACCTAGAGATTTGCGAAGTACATACGAATCTGAATGTTGCAGACCCGTTGACTAAAACCTCTCTCACAAGCAAAACATGATCATACCCCAGAACTCATTGAGTCTTAATCACATGGTGATGTGAACAAGTTTAGTGACACTAGTAAACTCTTTGGATGTTGGTCACATGGCGATGTGACCTGTGAGTGTTAATCACATGGCGATGTGAACTAGATTATTGACTCTAGTGCAAGTGGGAGACTGTTGGAAATATGCCCTAGAGGCAATAATAAATTAGTTATTATTATATTTCCTTGTTCATGATAATCGTTTATTATCCATGCTATAATTTTATTGACAGGAAACTCGGATACATGTGTGGGTACATAGACAACACCATGTCCCTAGTAAGCCTCTAGTTGACTAGCTCGTTGATCAATAGATGGTTACGGTTTCCTGACCATGGACATTGGATGTCGTTGATAACGGAATCACATCATTAGGAGAATGATGTGATGGACAAGACCCAATCCTAAGCCTAGCACAGAGATCGTGTAGTTCGTATGCTAAAGCTTTTCTAATGTCAAGTATCTTTTCCTTAGACCATGAGATTGTGCAACTCCCGGATACCGTAGGAATGCTTTGGGTGTACCAAACGTCACAACGTAACTGGGTGTCTATAAAGGTGCACTACAGGTATCTCCGAAAGTGTATGTTGGGTTGGCACGAATCGAGACTGGGATTTGTCACTCCGTGTGACGGAGAGGTATCTTTGGGCCCACTCGGTAGGACATCATCATAATGTGCACAATGTGATCAGAGTTGATCGCGGGATGATGTGTTACGGAACGAGTAAAGAGACTTGCTGGTAACGAGATTGAACAAGGTATCGGTATACCGACGATCGAATCTCGGGCAAGTACAATACCGTTAGACAAAGGGAATTGTATACGAGATCGATTGAGTCCTTGACATCGTGGTTCATCCGATGAGATCATCGTGGAACATGTGGGAGCCAACATGGGTATCCAGATCCCGCTGTTGGTTATTGACCGGAGAACGTCTCAGTCATGTCTACATGGTTCCCGAACCCGTAGGGTCTACACACTTAAGGTTCGATGACGCTAGGGTTATAAAGGAAGTTTGTATGTGGTTACCAAATGTTGTTCGGAGTCCTGGATGAGATCCCGGACGTCACGAGGAGTTCTAGAATGGTCCGGAGCTAAAGATTTATATATGGGAAGTCCTTTTGGTCACCGGAAAAGTTTCGGGTTTTATCGGTAACGTACCGGGACCACCGGGAGGGTCCCGAGGGTCCACCGCCCCGGAGGGCTGCATGGGCCAAGTGTGGGAGGGGACCAGCCCCAGGTGGGCTTGTGTGCCCCCCACAAGGGCCCAAGGCGCCTAGGGTTGGGGGAAGGGGGCGCACCCACCTAACTTGGGGGCAAGTTTCCCCTCTCCCCCCCTTGGCCGCCACCCTAGATGGGATTGGGGGCAGCCACACCCCTTGGGGTGGAAACCCTAGAGGGGGCGCACCCCCTCCCTCTCCCCTATATATAGTTGAGGTCTTGAGGGTTGCCAACAGATGAGTTTCTCTCCCTCTTGGCGCAGCCCTACCTCTCTCCCTTCTCCTCTCCCGTGGTGCTTGGCGAAGCCCTGAAGGATTGCCACGCTCCTCCACCACCACCACGCCGTTGTGCTGCTGCTGGACGGAGTCTTCCTCAACCTCTCCCTCTCTCCTTGCTGGATCAAGGCGTGGGAGATGTCACCGGGTTGTGCGTGTGTTGAACGCGGAGGTGCCGTCCGTTCGGCACTAGGATCTCCGGTGATTTGGATCACGACGAGTATGACTCCTTCAACCCTGTTCTCTTGAATGCTTCCGCTTAGCGATCTACAAGGGTATGTAGATGCACTCTCCTTCCCCTCGTTGCTAGTCTCTCCATAGATAGATCTTGGTGACACGTAGGAAAATTTTGAATTTTTTCTACGTTCCCCAACACAATCCTACGATGCAATTACTCACGCACGGCGGTGAGCATCATGAAATTGGTGATGGAGGATGGTCGATGATGACGACGGCGACGAATCCCCCTCTCCGGAGCCCCGAACGGACTCCAGATCAGCCCTCCCGAGAGATATTAGGGCTTGGCGGTGGCTTCGTATCGTAAAACGCGAAGATTCTTTCTCTCTGATTTTTTTCGCCCCGAAAGCCAATATATGGAGTTGGAGTTGGCGTCTGAGGGCCACCAGGGGGCCCACAAGGTAGGGCCATCAGACGGAGTCAAAACGGAACGAAATCAACTGGAGAAGTTATTTTTGGAAGGAAACCCACCTAATGGACTTGGACCCCACGTCAGAAGATACGGGAGGTGCTCACGAGGGTGAGGGGCGCGCCCTCCCCCCCTTGGGCGCGCCCCTGCCTCGTGGGGCCCCCTAGCTCCACCGATGTTCTCCCTGCACCCATATATACCTATGTACCCTAAAACTTCCAGAACAGAAGATAGATCGGGAGTTCCGCCGCCGCAAGCCTCTGTAGCCACCAAAAACCAATCAGGACCCTGTTCTGGCACCCTGCCGGAGGGGGGTCCCATCACCGGAGGCCATCTTCATCATCCCGGCGCTATCCATGACGAGGAGGGAGTAGTTCACCCTCGGGGCTGAGGGTATGTACCAGTAGCTATGTGGTTGATCTCTCTCTCTCTCTTGTGTTCTCTCTCGTGTTCCTCTATGGCACGATCTTGATGTCCCGAGCTTTGCTATTGTAGTTGGATCTTATGATGTTTCTCCCCCTCTACTCTCTTGTGATGAATTGAGTTTCCCCTTTGAAGTTATCTTATCGGATTGAGTCTTTTATGAACACTTGATGTATGTCTTGCCGTGATTATCTGTGGTGACAATGGGATATCATGTGCCACTTGATGTATGTTTTGGTGATCAACTTGCGGGTTTTGTGACACTTGGGAACCTATGCATAGGGGTTGGCACACGTTCCTGACTCTCCGGTAGTAGCTTTGGGGCACTCTTTGAAGTACTTTTATGTTGGTTGGATGAATCTGAGATTGTGTGATGCATATCATATAATCATGCCCACGGATACTTGAGGTGACAATGGAGTATCTAGGTGAAATTAGGGTTTTGGTTGATTTGTATCTTAAGGTGTTATTCTAGTACGAACTCTTTTATAGATCGATCCGAAAGAATAGCTTTGTGGTGGTTTCATACCCGACCATAATCTCTATGTTTGTTCTCCGCTATTAGTGTCTTTGGTGTGACTCTTTGTCGCATGTTGAGGGCTTGTCATATGTTTCTATCTATGTTATTATTGTTGAGAGAACTTATACTAGTGAAAGTATGAACCCTAGGCCTTGTTTCCTACCATTGCAATACCGTTTATGCTCACTTTTATCGCTCGCTACCTTGCTGTTTTTATTAATTCAGATTACAAAAACCTATATCTACTATCTATTTTGCACTTGTATCTTCATCTCTTCGCCGAACTAGTGCACCTATACAATTTACCATTGTATTGGGTGTGTTGGGGACACAAGAGACTTTTTGTTATTTGGTTGCAGGGTTGTTTGAGAGAGGCCATCTCCATCCTACGCCTCCTACGGATTGATAAACCTTAGGTCATTCACTTGAGGGAAATTTGCTACTGTCCTACAAACCTGTGCACTTGCAGGCCCAACAATGTCTACAAGAAGAAGGTTGTGTAGTAGACATCAAGGTCTTTTCTAGCGCCATTGTCGGGGAGGTTAGCGCTTGAAGGTATATCTTTAGATCTTGCAATCGAA
Source organism: Triticum dicoccoides (assembly GCF_002162155.2). Lineage (NCBI taxonomy): Eukaryota > Viridiplantae > Streptophyta > Magnoliopsida > Poales > Poaceae > Triticum > Triticum dicoccoides. Next base: position 5,442 of record NW_021222967.1, read on the forward strand.
TCTTTTTGTTTCTTGTTTTAGCACTAGTCTGGTTTATAAAAGAAAACTACAAAAAAATGGAGTTGAGTTTGTCTCATACACTTCACCTTTTTAATATCTTTCATGAGTATGATGGAAAGGATAATTGTGCTCAAGTACTATAAGAAGAAATCTATAGAATGTTTTTATATGATGAGCATGATTGCAATGTTGTTAGTATGAATTCCTTGAATATCCATGATGCTAATGATATGCAAAGCCACAAGCTTGGGGAAGCTATGTTTGATGAATATGATATATTTTGTCCCCCAAGCTTTGTTGAGCAAATTTACTATGATGAAAGCATGCCTCCTATTTATGATGATATTGTGATGATACATATGCTATAAAGAAGAAA
>NW_021222968.1:0-529 GCF_002162155.2 Triticum dicoccoides
ATTTGGAAAAAATTCATGGATTTTAAAAAGAGTTCTTCCCGTTTATGAAAAAAAGTTCAACGCATTTGAAAAAATGTTCACAAACTTGAAAAAAAGTTCACAACTTTGAGAAAAAGTTCACAACTTTGAGAAAAAGTTCATCGGATTTGAGAAAAGTTCATTGAATTTAGAAAAAATTCATCGATTTTGAAAAGAGTTCATCCCGTTTTTGACAAAAAGTTCATTGCATTTGAAAAAGGTTCACAAATTTGAAAAAAAGGTCACCGAATTTGAAAAATAGGTTCACGAATTAAAAAAACGAGCACTGAATAAAACAAAGAAAGATGAGACAAAAAGAAAAAAGAAAAAGAATAAAAAAGAAACCAAACTGAAGAAAGAGTAAAAAGCAAAGAAAGAACTAACTAGTTCATTCTGGGCGGATGCCCTGGTTGCTACGGCGTGCAGTTGCAACGAAGAGGTCGCGGGTTCGACTCCCCGTCTCCTCACACTTTTTGCGTTTGCGTTTGAAAACCAGGAAAAAAGAACGGAA
>NW_021222969.1:0-849 GCF_002162155.2 Triticum dicoccoides
TTGAGCTACACAACTGCAAACTGGCTGGAACCCGCATGTTGCGTACAGCGCTATTTGATCCCACATGTGTGGACATAATCCAGATTGAATCAACACCAGCTTCTAGCCCCGCTGGTGTTGAATCAAAACATATATGATCGTATTTTTCTGGAGTTGAAAAAAATCATTTAAGAAAACCTAATTCAGCTCCTTCCATGACTCTGATAGTTCTGAACACATGTCCCCACAAGTTAGACACACATTGCTTCGGTTTGGCACATAGATGTGTTAATTCAGTTAGGAACAGGGATGTCTGCCACAAGGAATGGTTCAGCTGGTTCTGTGTAATGTATGTGCTTGGACAATTCTACCTACGGAAGAGCATCGAGAAGAGGGTTCGGAGTTGCTCAGTTTCACACCAGGGTGCAGCAGCAGGGTGGAGTAACAAATATGACACAACACCCGTCCTGCTGTGCAGCATCGGAAATTTTGAAGACATGCTAGTACTGAAGAATGTACTAAGTGATTTCGCGAAAAACAAAAATCATAAGAAGAACAAGAATGTAAGTAGTTATGAGCCGTGAATACCAGAGTTGGCAGGAGTACATACATACAAAAAAGAAGAAACAATTGTAACTTGGGCTGAACTCTGTTCGCAACGCAGAAACTCAAATTAACGGCCAGTGAGTAAAAATTGCAGCGAAACAATGTGTCTTGTTAGTTTCATTTGTTTTCCTCAATTTACCGGAGTAGCAGGTTTTACAGGCTCCTAATCGTCAGGATCGCCGCGAGAAACATGCATACCATTTATCTGACACTATAAACGCGTGTCTGAATTTGTGTATCTCAAAGGCATTATTTGCTCAGTAT
>NW_021222970.1:0-1232 GCF_002162155.2 Triticum dicoccoides
GGCAAGTCAACCAAAATCCATACTTTGTTTTCGTACATGGATCCCATCTCAGATTTCATGGCCTCTAGCTATTTTGCGGAATCTGGGCTCATCATCGCTTCCTCATAGTTCATAGGTTCATCATGGTCAAGTAACATGACTTCCAGAATAGGATTACCGTACCACTCTGGTGCGGATCTTATTCTGGTAGACCTGCGAGGTTCAGTAGAAACTTGATCTGAAGTTTCATGATCAATATCATTAGCTTCCTCACTAGTTGGTGTAGTTGTCACAGGAACTGGTTCTTGTGATGAACTACTTTCCAACAAGGGAGTAGATACAGTTATCTCATCAAGTTCTACTTTCCTCCCACTCACTTCTTTCGAGAGAAACTCCTTCTCTAGAAAGGATCCGAATTTAGCAACGAAAATCTTGCCCTCAGATCTGTGATAGAAGGTGTACCCAATAGTCTCCTTTGGGTATCCTATGAAGACACATTTCTCCGATTTGGGTTCGAGCTTATCTGGTTGAAGTTTCTTTACATAAGCATCGCAGCCTCAAACTTTAAGAAACGACAACTTTGGTTTCTTGCCAAACCACAGTTCATAAGGTGTCGTCTCAACGGATTTTGATGGTGCCCTATTTAACGTGAATGCGGCCGTCTCTAAAGCATATGCCCAAAACGATAGTGGTAAATCTGTAAGAGACATCATAGATCGCACCATATCTAGTAAAGTACGATTACAACGTTCGGACACACCATTTCGTTGTGGTGTTCCGGGTGGCGTGAGTTGCGAAACTATTCCGTATTGTTTCAAGTGTAGACCAAACTCATAACTCAAATATTCTCCTCCACGATTAGATCGTAGAAACTTTATTTTCTTGTTACGATGATTTTCCACTTCACTCTGAAATTCTTTGAACTTTTCAAATGTTTCAGACTTGTGTTTCATTAAGTAGATATACCCATATCTGCTCAAATCATCTGTGAAGGTGAGAAAATAACGATACCCGCCGCGAGCCTCAACATTCATTGGACCACAAACATCAGTATGTATGATCTCCAACAAATCAGTTGCTCGCTCCATAGTTCCGGAGAACGGCGTTTTAGTCATCTTGCCCATGAGGCACGGTTCGCAAGTACCAAGTGATTCATAATCAAGTGATTCCAAAAGCCCATCAGTATGGAGTTTCTTCATGCGCTTTACACTGATATGACCTAAACGGCAGTGCCACAAATAAGTTGCACTATC
>NW_021222971.1:0-707 GCF_002162155.2 Triticum dicoccoides
AATGCTATGACCTATTCAAACAGTGAATTCACTCTCTATTGTTCGGTTCTTCCCCAGTTACTAGAATCATTCCCAGCATTTGCATTTTGTTCCCAGCTTGCACCGCCAATGTGCCATTCTACCATGGGTCTCTTCCATTTCCGGTGATAAGCAAAATTCATCCATTACGTTGTCTTCAACAAGGTAATCCACATCATCCAAGTTTGAGTATGCCATTCTACCGACCCCCGCCAATCGATTGCTGTGATTTGCCTTAGGCTGATATAGAGAGTCTCAATGATCTCTATATCAAAGGTAATTCTTTTTGCCACTTAAGGGGATATATCTTCGAGTCACCTTCCCTAAGGTGCATCATTATGGTGTCATGGCAACTCAACTCCTCGCTACGTTGACAACCGATTACCACCTTCTTAAGTGTGGAATTGTTGTCCACCTAGTGAACCTTCGTCATCCGTTTCTTTCCACCCCTCTTGATGTGTATCTCGTGTCTCAACCCGAGAGATGGTCCTATGTCTCATTCCGTGAGTTGTTCGATCTTCAAGAAGATCGACCCTTCTAGAGTCTCCTTCTTCCCTCCATGTCATGTTGGCAGGATTTCTCAGAACAAGACATCAAGACAATGATGGTGAATGAATCAACGTTCAACTGAAGTGCACCCTGGATCGTGAAGATTGTACTAGTTTGCGTTTCCCCTTCATCCTACCCTA
>NW_021222972.1:0-2381 GCF_002162155.2 Triticum dicoccoides
AGGAGTAGTAGGGTGGCATGGGCCAGAACAAGCATTCATGTCCAGGAGTACGGCACACGCCACCACCACGACATCCATCTGACACCATATTATTTCTTGGAGTCCGTGCGAGAGCAATATCTTCAACCTTGTCGTTTCTCTAACTTCAGCCATCACGCGGCGGGTGAGGTGGGGGTTTGCTGATAGTCGGTTTCCTTAACTGCGGTCCCACTTGTAAGGCTAACTCCAACGCACGACCCCAAACGGACCTCCATTTTGCACGAACTCCAACGATAATTTTGACTACTCCTGTAGTAAGTTGGATTAGTGCCTTCTCGATGCATTCATTGTTGATCTGCGGAGGCTTGATCTTGCGTGCTTCTTTCTTCTTCGAGTGTAAAGAAGTAGACGTTGCTTCCTCGCTTCTAGTCTCATGTCTAGCCTCTATTCTATACTAGCTAAAAGTGATAGAACATCTACTAAATTGCACTCTATCAATATATGGATGTACTCTTCTTCCCAATACAAAAACATGCATCCATTCTACTCCCTCCATTGCACAATACTACATGCCTTCTATTTGTCAAAATATATATGTATCTAGACATGTCTTAGTATATAGGTACATCCATTTTTGGACAAATGGAAGTCAAGTATTTTGGAACGGAGGGAGTACACAATAAAAAAATTTAAGTTAGCACAACTAGTCTAATCCGAGAGCAGAACCGAAGATTTGGTCGGGTTCTTCCTCCTTTTGCCGACACGTGGGACATCCAGCATCTAGGTCGTGTCATGAAAGAAAATAGAGTGGTAGTTGAAGCCACGAGATGTGCATCTTGGGTTAAACTGTAAATAGAATCTTACTCCAAAAGCGGCTACCGAAGATCTTTATTGGATTTGTTTTTCATCACCAGCACGTCAAGGTGAAAGATGTGCAGGTTCAGTGGGTCCTCTTGCGTTTTCACTGACATGTGGGGCTGCATGTGAGCAAACAGACGATGGGCTCTGCGTGTCCGCTGGCTGGCTGAGAAGAGAGATAGAGGAGGGCTGAGCACGGACTGCAGGAAATTTGTTCTATGTACCTCGATATAGGCTTGATATAGTGGGGTGGCATGGGCCATAACTAGCATTCACGTCTAGCAGTACGGCACACGCCACCCACACGAGTCCCATCCGACACCAATTTTCTTGGAGTCCGTGCTACAGCCATCTCTTCTCCCTCCCGTCCTCTTTTCTCAGCCATCACGCGGTGGGCGGGGTGGGGGTTTGCCGATAGTTGGTTTGCTCAACTGCGGTCCCACTTGTAAGTGAAAATGCAACACCGCACGCATTCCCTCTTGAGCAGCGTGCCAGACCAACCGTGTGGGGATGCGACACGAACATGGCAGGCTTTTCCTTTTGAACTCGTAACTTGTAAAATTTGGTTCTGCTCCATGGCGCGACCGATAGATAGAAAATAACGATTTTGCCTAGAGTAATGAGAAGTTTGCTTCTGACGCCATTCATGCATGGAGTACGTACGAAAATTATGAAGTTGATGCGAAAGGTAAGATAATTACTGTAGTATCATATACTACTACATGGATTTGACGGAAGGATAAAAATACATACGGATCCATCAACGTTCAACGACATCCTCACGCCCTAGTGCATCGGGTCACCAACCGACGTGTCAGGAGCAGCGGCGTTGGCGGCGAGCTCAACGTGCTTCTGAACAGTGCCGTCCAAGGTTGCCTTGCGCTCCAAGAAGGCCAGCGTCCTATCGTCCTCCTCTTGCATGTACTAGTCCTTGTGGACGATTTGCGCGTAGACATGGGTGATTATGTCGATGGTGTCTTGCTGCGCCAGGCGCTGCGCGGCGAGCGCGACCTCGAGGTGGACATTCTCTGGCGCGACAGCGGGCAGTCGCAGGGCCACCAGTGCGTCGAAGAGGTTATTACCATAGTGGTCGTTGAGGGTGGCAGGCATCGCAGAGCCTGGGCGCGTCGGCTGGAGGCTTACGTCAAAGTCGTCCGCAAGCTTCCTGAGGACGGTGAACTTGTCGAGGAAACCGACGAGGACCTCGTCGAACAAGGATGCGAAGTTGTCATCCAAGCAGCCCCTCGCCCTGGCAGCCTCAAGCAATACTACCTGCCGGGCCGCAGGCCGGCGTCGTGGACCATCTGGCACAGCCGGCTGATGCTTGCGCTCATCGCCTCCATGGGTCTAGCGTAGCTTCTAGTCAACTGATCTTGCGATTCGAGTGATCACTCAGCCCTTGGTTAGTGTGCGTAGGTGCGTAGGATTTCATACTACTCCTCGCCCCTCTACTGCACCTGCCTTTGGCTGTATGATAGTTGGGCCAGCCACCCCCTGGGGCCACGTGTCATTCACCCAAAGGCAGTTGTCGTAAGTCAATGACG
>NW_021222973.1:0-1403 GCF_002162155.2 Triticum dicoccoides
ACTCTTAGCTATCACAGCCTTCAAACTCTCCTATAACTGATCCCACAAAGCAGGGTGTTTGCATGCCGCATGCATAGCTTCAGACGCTAACACACTGACCTGGCTATATTTCATTCTTTCCCCGGCCCCAGTCCAACCAAATCCCAACAGATCGCTTGTGCGCCTCGCGGGCAGTCCCAACCTTGCTTCTTTCGTGAACCGAATAAGAACTAAACACTTTGGTATTTCAGATATGTTCAAGTGCTTCAGTACATGGAATATGTGCTTGCAAGGTAGACCCTTTCGAATCATTCTTCTGCGGCTGCACCTTATAGTTTCTGCGGAATTTACTGGTGTATACTCCACTCAAAAACGGCGCTTCCGGTTATTCTTCCAGGCCACGATGTACTGTTGTGATCCGTCTCCTAGCTTAATTTCTACAATCTCCATGCCGTCAATTTTTCTAAGATCATCTTGCAACATATAGAAGTTTGCTGGACTGAAGACGTGAGAAGCAGCTATCTCAAGTTCCCTCGAGCTAGTAACTAGCACCGGTAAACTCTGTGAGGCCGTGCAGTCATCTCGCACCTCATTTTCACGGATACGCACAACGGCGTTCTCATAGTGCAAAATCATATCCACCAGGGTCATTTCACCGTCTAGGTGGAGGTGAAGGCATGAGTTTAGGCTTTCACTCCGCTGGTTGCTTTTCATGCCAAGCCAAAACCTCTCAGTTAGATATGCCGCGGCCCATAGTCTCCTCTTCTTATACATCCGCCTCAACCATGTTACAGTTTTTTCCGACTACCATCTTTTGGAAAATGCGTGCCATCTCTCCTCAAACGTTGCCATGGACGTGCTGTAGTACAGAAGAGTTCGGAACTCCTTCAAGGACTTGTGACTGAGGTGAATCTTCATATTTTTCTCTATGTGCCACGTACATATACGGTGCCACACGTCTGGCAAGACTTCGCGAATTGCCTTGATCATCGCAGCGTCGGCGTGTGTGATAACACTCTTAGGAATCTTTTGACACATGGACCTCAAAAACGTATGCAGAAGCCACACGTATGTCTCCTCGGTCTCGTCTGAAACTATGGCACAACCAAAAACAGTGGTCTTTCGGTGATTGTTAAGACCAACAAAAGGTATGAATGGCATACCATAGCGGTTCATCTTGTACGTGCTGTCAAATACAAGCACGTCGCCGAAGTCCTCATAGTCATGACGAGACTGGGAGTCGCACCAGAACATCCTATTCAAATGTCCTTCCTTATCTAGCCTATACTCGAAAAAGAAGCTAGGATCCCTCTGTTTCCTACTGGCCATGATGCCTATGGCTGTGGCAGCATCACCTTTTGAAAGCGGCTTCCTCTTCTCCTTGGCGCAAAGGTTGTATATTTCACGCCTGGTAAAACCAACAC
>NW_021222974.1:0-985 GCF_002162155.2 Triticum dicoccoides
TTCTATTGATTTCTTCTTCTAGCACTTGAGCACAATGTTCCTTTTCATCAAACTCACGAAAGATATTAAAAAGACGAAGCGTATGAGACAAACTTAACTCCATTTTTTTGTAGTTTTCTTTTACAAGCTAACCTAGTGATAAAGCAAGAAACAAAAATATTCGAATGCAGGATCTAAAGATATACCTTCAAGCACTCACCTCCCTGGCAACGACGCCAGAAAAGAGCTTGATGTCTACTACACAACCTTCTTCTTGTAGACGTTGTTGGGCCTGCAAGTGCATAGGTTTGTAGGACAGTAGCAAATTTCCCTCAAGTGGATGACCTTAGGTTTACCAATCCGTGGGAGGCGTAGGATGAAGATGGTCTCTCTCAAACAAACCTGAAACCAAATAACAAAGAGTCTCTTGTGTCCCCAACACACCCAATACAATGGTAAATTGTATAGGTGCACTAGTTCGGCGAAGAGATGGTGATACAAGTGCAATATGGATGGTAGATAAAGGTATTTGTAATCTGAAATTATAAAAATAGCAAGGTAATTAATGATAAAAGTGAGCACAAACAATATTGCAATGATAAGAAACAAGGCCTAGGGTTCATACTTTCACTAGTGCAAGTTCTCTCAACAATAATAACATAGATAGATCATATAACAATCCCATAACATGCAACAAAGTCACTCCAAAGCCACTAATAGCGGAGAACAAACGAAGAGATTATGGTAGGGTATGAAACCACCTCAAAGTTATATCTTCTGTTCTATCTATTCAAGAGTTCGTAGTAAAATAACATAAAGCTATTCTTTCCGCTCAATCCATCATAGAGTTCATACTGGAATAACACCTTAAGACACAAATCAACCAAAACACTAATGTCACCCAGATACTCCATTGTCATCCCAAGTATCCATGGGCATGATTATACATATGCATCACACAATCTCAGATTCATCCAACCAACACAAAGTACTTCAAAGAGTGCCC
>NW_021222975.1:0-1101 GCF_002162155.2 Triticum dicoccoides
TGAAGCCAGGTAGGGCCCCACGAACCAAATTCCTCATGAAGGAATTACTATATGTGCCCAGAACTGTCTATCGCATTCTGACGAGGACAATGAGTCCCATCAAAGGCCATGACTCATCTGATGAGGAAATTGTTGGCATCATGAAGAATCTGGTCTTCAATATCGTTCATGGCATTCCTGTCAATTATCACGATTTCTTCATGAGGACTCTGGCAAATATTGCACTTTCTCCAATTGAGCTGAAGCCTTATGCACCCTGGATCATGAGATTCCTCACGACAAGGACTTCCCTCAACTACAAAGCTGATTTTCAGAATCACCTCAGCTACTTGCCCCCGATTGAAGTCCTCAAGCGGACCTATTCCTCAGTTGACGAAAAGGGCAAGGCACCAGCTATTATAGATGAAGGCATTCGTCCATTGGATGGTCAGCTTCACAAAGCTGCATCTTATTCCACCAATGATGACTCTGCCACCCATGATTCTGCCAATGCACCCAAGTCTACTCCTCAAGCCACTGCTCCTCGTGTGATGACTGGTCGTGAGCTTCTGCTTAGTCTTCACTAGAAGGTGGATCAGAACCATAAATGGGTTAAGCGTCAGTTTGGTTCATTTCTTCACAATATGACTGCTACACACAATGCAGTGAAGAAAAACCATTACTACCTCCATGAAGTTTTTGGTCGCACCTGGGCCATTCTGTCACATCTGTATGGTGAAGAAGATCTCAAGAATATGGATCTCAAGGAAGATTTTCACTGGTTTGCACCTCCTCCGAAGAAATTCAAGAAGGTCAAGGTTCCTTCCTTGGTGGCCAGCTCCTATTCTTCATCGTGCGACACCGATGAGCATGAAGACTTGGATGACACTGCAGCAGGCCCTTCCACAACAAACGACCCCAACAACGCTGGCGCTCCTTCATCAACTTGATATTCTTCAGGGGCGTTAGTCCTCATTTTCGATCCTTTGGGTCATTTGATGACAAAGGGGGAGAATTTTGAGTTAGTCTTCAAGCGGGTCTGTCTATATGGGCGTTTTTCTGCGAAGTTACAACTCTCGTTCTTCTGAAACTTTGTTGGATCGGGTTGTAAACTTAAACCCG
>NW_021222976.1:0-820 GCF_002162155.2 Triticum dicoccoides
AGGATGAACATTGGAGCAAGAACAAGCATGGAGATGATGGCATGCGCAAGGGGAACAAGAACAGAGTTACAAGTGATGATTTCAGGTCTTTGAAGCCTCCATAACGAGCGCATGAAGCCTTGGACGAAATATACAAGATGTCACTTCATAAATTTCGTCCAAAGGCTATTATAGGTGCTGCGTCACCTTTTATTGGGCCAGGCCCATGTAATTTCGAAATACATAAGTATAGGCTATTTTTAGAGTCCGTATGTGTGGGGAAACAAGAGATAGGGTTGATTTCGGACCCCAACACCAAGGGCCACGAAATTCCCCCTCTCTTCCTCCATATATACAGCCCTTAGGGCACCGTTTAGACTTTGGGTTTTGTTTAGATTAAAAGTTCGCTATAGCTGCAATTTCGCGTACTTCGTTTGTGTTTAACGACCAGACAAAGGCGTCACAGTACCCCACCTTGACCAATAAAGCTTTCATCTTATATTCGCAATATCCAGATTGTAATATTAGTTTCTTGCTTGTTCTTCGTTTGCTCGCAGGAAACAGACCCTCGTGGTCAGGTTGATTGTGCTCCGGCGTGGTCAATAACCTCTCAGAGTTGGTTTAGTGATTGCTAAGGCGCGACATCCTGGCACGTTCGTAGTCGGATCGTCAAAGTCGACTTCCACCAAAGCGATATCCATCATCTCATCGAAAGACGGGACACCTTTGCCTCTATCAAGTGGTATCAGATTTCTAGGTTGCTCGGTGAGATTTTACAGTTTTTCGTAGTTTAGATCGAGTCTGTTCTTCATACCTACAGTCCACGAAAAAGCCAAAAAAA
>NW_021222977.1:0-408 GCF_002162155.2 Triticum dicoccoides
TACGACTCAAGTAATTTATTCAATAGGCTCCGAGGAGCGAGATATTACAAACATGGGTCTCATGACCCAACAATCAGAGCATACAAATCAAAGCACACGCGGAAGCTATCATGTCTGAGTACAGACATCTATAATGAAAAAGGCTGAGAAGCCTGACTACCTATCAGATCCTGCCGAGGGCACAAGATCGTAGCTGAGGTATCAAGCTAAACGTCGAAGTCCACGCGAAACTACTAGTGAGACCGAAGTCTCTCTGCAAAACATAAAATGGGCAAACGTGAGTACAAATGTACCCAGCAAGACTTACATCAAAACTAACTACATATGCATCATTATCAACAAAGGGGATGGTGGGGTTTAACTGCAGCAAGCCAGCTTTGACTCGGTGGCTATCCTGAACTACGACTG
>NW_021222978.1:0-800 GCF_002162155.2 Triticum dicoccoides
AAAAAAAGAGAAAAAAAGAAAGGCCAAAAAAAAGAAAGGCCCAAAAAAAGAAAAAAAAGAAAAAAAAGAAAATAAATAAAAAGGGGGCAATGTTACTATCTCTATTTCCACACTTGTGCTTCAAAGTAGCACCATGTTCTTCATATAGCGAGTCTCATATGTTGTCACTTTCATATACTAGTGGGAATTTTTCATTATAGAACTTGGCTTGTATATTCCTACGATGGGCTTCCTCAAAATGCCCTAGGACTTCGTGAGCAAGCTAGTTGGATGCACACCCACTAGTTTCTTTTGTTGAGCTTTCATGCATTTATAGCTCTAGTGCATTCGTTGCATGGCAATCCCTACTCCTGATGTTGACATCAATTGATGGGCATCTCCATAGCCGGTTGATTATCCTCGTCAATGTGAGACCTCCTCCTTTTTTTTTTCTTCTCCACACAATCCCCATTATCTTATTCTATTCCACCCATAGTGATATATCCATGGCCCACGCTCATGTATTGCGTGAAAGTTGAAAAAGTTTGAGATTATTTAAGTACGAAACAATTGCTTGGCTTGTCATCGGGGGTGTATAATTTGGGAGCATTTTTGTGTGACGAAAATGAAGCATAGCCTAATTATATGATTTTGTAGGGATGAACTTTCTTTAGCCATGTTATTTTGAGAAGACATGATTGCTTTGCTTAGTATGCTTGAAGTATTACTATTTCTTATGTCAATATGAACTTTTATTTTGAATCATTTGGATCTGAACATTCATGCCACAATAAAGAAAATTACATTGAGAAATATGCTAT
>NW_021222979.1:0-1418 GCF_002162155.2 Triticum dicoccoides
TTACGCGGTTGGGTTATAATGGGAACCCCTTGATAGTTCGCCTTGATTAAAGCTTTTCCAGCAATGCCCAACATTGGTTTTACCATTTGCCACCTAGCCTCTTTTTCCCTTGGGTTTCCGGAGCCCGAGGGTCATCTTATTTTACCCCCCCGGGCCAGTGCTCCTCTGAGTGTTGGTCCACCTGTCAGCTACCGGTGGCTACCAGGGGCAACTCTGGGCTGGCCTACCCGTACCTAAGACAATCTGAGTGTGCCCTGAGAAAGAGATATGTGCAGCTCCTATCGGGATTTGTCGGCACATTCGGGCGGTGTTGCTGGACTTGTTTTAACCTGTCGAATCATCTTGTTGTACCAAGATACCGAGTCTGATCGGTGTGACTTGGGTGGAGGTCTATTCCTTCGTTGACCGTGAGAGCTTGTCATGGGCTAAGTTGGGACTCCCCTGCAGGGATTGAACTTTCGAAAGCCGTGCCCGTGGTTATGGGCAGATGGGAATTTGTTAATGTCCGGTTGTAGATTACTTGAACTAAACTTAATTAAAATGAATCAACCGTGTGTGTTACCGTGATGGCCCCTTCTCGGCGGAGTCCGGGAAGTGGACACGGTGTTGGAGTTATGCTTGCGCAGGATGTTCCTTTAGCTTCTCGATCGTGCTTCGCCTTCTCTTCTCGCTCTCTTTTGCGTATAAGTTAGCCACCACATATGCTAGTCGCTTGCTGCAGCTCCACATATATTTTGCCTTATCCATTCCTATGAGCTTAAATAGCCTTGATCGCATGGGTGTGAGATTGCTGAGTCCCTGTGGCTCACAGATACTACAACTCCAGATGCAGGTCCAGGTGTTTCTGCTCCAGTAGACGATTACGAGCTCAAGTGGGAGTTCGACGAGGACTCTCAGCGATACTACGTGTCCTTTCCGGATGATCAGTAGTGGTGCCTAGTTGGGGTTATCGATTCAGGACCTTGTCGCATGTTGGGTTCTTTTCTATTTTGGCGCCGTAGTCGGGCCATGGGTGTTTATTTGATGGATGTTATTTATGTACTCTGATGTGACGTGGCGAGTGTAAGCCAACTATGTTATCTCCCCCTTTTATTATATATTACATGGGATGTTGTAATGATTGCCTGACTTGCGACATTGCTTTCAATGCGGTTATGCCTCTAAGTCGTGCCTCGACACGTGGGAGCTATAGCCGCATCGAGGGCGTTACAAGTTGGTAATCAGAGCCATCCCCGACCTTAGGAGCCCCCATTGCTTGATCGTTTTTAGCAGCCGAGTTGTGTCTAGAAAAATGTTTTGAGTCCTTAGGAATTATATATCGGAGAGTTAGGAATTCTTTTTACTTCCCAGTCTCCACATCGCTCTGGTAAGGCATCCTGACGTAGAGTTTTGACTCTTCTCTTCTCAAATTTCACAAA
>NW_021222980.1:0-1500 GCF_002162155.2 Triticum dicoccoides
TGCTCGTAGAAACGAGGCGGACCAATAGGCAAGGTTCCCGTCCATCGGTGGTTACCGGAATGTCATCAACAATAGTAACAAGGTCTTACCGACAGAGTTGTACATCGAGGCGTTTGCACAAGCAGTGGATTATTACTGCTTATATCATATAGATCATAGAAAAGGTTTAAACAAACCAATGGAAGGAAAATATGATCATCAGATTAAACAGAACAATGGAAAGGAAAATATGTTTAAACATATTTTTCAAGGGTATATCCTTCCCAAGGGCAAGCAACGCATGATATTCATGACGGGATATAACGTAGAAAACCCCTTTAGGAAAGGGAAGAGAAATTTTCACAACATTACCCATACAACGGTGTTTGGATAATTGATAAATAAAATTTAGCATCGTGCTTCAAATGTTCCTGTTGAAAATCGGAGTACCATTGACATGCTTCGAGATAGCATTGACATGGTCTTCAGGTGAAGATCAGACTTTGGAAACACGAAGGATCCATCAGGAATAACTTGTAGAATAAGTCTAACAATTTCCTCATGGAAGAATGGCTAAACTTGCTAAAAAGGATACTACAACAATAGGTCCTCCACCCAGGGGGGGTGCTAGGCATGACATCATGTTACCAGGTCATCAAAGGACCAACATCATAACTCCTGGAAAGTTGTCCCTACCATCATGTCTGATCGAGATTCAGATCCGATTGGTGTCATGATACCTCAAGCTCACGATGCTTGAGGATAAAAGGTGCGATACAAATTGACGAGATGACATCGAAGATTCTCGGGAGATGAACCATGGAAGCCAGTTCCGAAACAAGAGTTCATCGGTAAACCAATGAGAGGATGAGGAGGTGGCTGGTGGAATCAGCGACAATTCATCGAGATTAAGAAAAGATGGATTTCCACAATTATGTGAACAAAGAGATAACATTTGTCAGATCAAATGGTATAATGATGTATGCTTGAGGAAAACATACACAATTAAACATTGGTTGAAAGGTGCACCCGAAATATGGGTTGGGTTGCACAACCAACGTCAGAATGGTGATTCAATAGTCAACAGCCTAAGAATGAACTTTCGACCATTAACTTCAAAAAAAATTAGGGTTGCTAGAAGGAAAGAATCCAAACAACACCGTTCACTTGTTGGAATTAACACGGGGACCAAGGAAAATGGTGATGGTGAGAAGTATTTCTATGTCAAGAATTCTCAAGAGGTGGAACAAACCTCAGAACATTCTTGACATAAAGGATGGTAATACTCCAAGGTAAAGAAGAACAATTGTTGGATAGCAAGGAACTCAAGGTATAACACCAAACATGAACAAGCTTGTGTTGGTGGGAGGGCAATAAAGTGGTCGACGATAATACAATTTATCGAGGGCAAGGATGGTATTACCCATCATGAATTCAATTGAATTCCTGGAAGAGCTCATAAGGTTGATGATGATCACGACACATTTGTCGAGAGGTTTCATGCAGATGTAATCAACCAGC
>NW_021222981.1:0-701 GCF_002162155.2 Triticum dicoccoides
GCTTTGTCCCCTCGCAGTGACTCGCTCATGGTGGAGAGCTCCTTAGATCCCTAGCTATGCTCTATCTATCCACTTGTCGGTTGCATTGGGCTATTTTGGTTAGTGTTTTTGTTCGTCAGTTCCCTTGTATCTGCATTGGGTGTGTGTCTTGTCGGGTTGTATGCATTCAGAATGTTGTTCGCTGCTTTATATATAAAGCGGGGCGAAAGCCTTTTTGGATAAGGGAAACAATGTACATGGCAAACACCTGTCATAAATTTGACCTTGTTGTGTTTTAGTTTCTGTCACATTGGGAATCTATTTTCAGTAGGATGGCACGTTGGGGTGATGTCACATGTGTTGTAGCTTTCCCTTTGCAGTTTCACGTTGAAAATAAATAGGAACTGTCACATGTAATGTTCATACATATGATTAGATTGAGGCGCCAAAAGAGGTGCTGGCGGCGGGGTGGTAAAAGCCGTCGGGAAAACACACGGCGAAGGCTCCTTGGAGGAAGGTGCCATGGTCATTCAGAGCACGACTCGTATCCCCAACGTCCCCTTGCAATACCCGCAGCTCACCGAATGAAACTACCACCTCTAGGAAGCCAAGATGAACATAATCATGTGTCCACTCGGCATGCGGTCGGTGGTCGAAGGTGACACCGAGTATGATGAGGACAGAGATCAGGGCACGATGGCGACAATTTCCCATTCAGTCCC
>NW_021222982.1:0-474 GCF_002162155.2 Triticum dicoccoides
CTTTCAAGCGCCTATGCGAGCTCGGCCTCTCGCGTCTTAGAGTCAAGCTCCAAGGACTCGTGCTTTTTGGCAAGAGCCTCGAGCTCTTGCTACACCTCGCCTACTCGGGCTTCTTGCTTCTCCCATTCAATGCGCTCCTTGGCCGCTTTGTCTTCAGCCTCGAACAGCGCCTTCCTCAGGGTTGCCACTTTGGTCGTGGCCCCTGGCAAATCCATGATGATCCTATTACTTTACACCTGAATTTCTTTTTAAATATATAGACAAGGGTACTGCTTACCTTTGCTCTCCTCGAGCTGCCTCTTGGTAAGGCTGAGCTCATCCTCGTACCGCTCCAGGTCCTGCTTCAGCGCAGAGACCTCCGCAGTACATGCGGCAGCGGCCAGCAGTGAAGCCTGCACATACACATAGATATTTTTCTGATTAGGCTCCTGAGTTATCATTAGATCCTCTATTCGGCCTTTCTTTCCGAATGCC
>NW_021222983.1:0-385 GCF_002162155.2 Triticum dicoccoides
GAGAATCTCTCAGGGCACATGCCCAACTTCTCCAACACAAGTTCTTTAGAGACAATGATGCTAGACGTGACCAATTTCTCCTTCGGAAAACCAGGCTCTTTTAGCAATTTCAAGTCTTTGCAAGCGTTAAGCCTTGATGTGGATTTTGCTTTTATGGAGCATCAATCTTCACTCGGTATTCACACGTCTTTACGACATTTGGAACTCACCCAGATGGACTCAACAAAAGATTTGGGGCTAATTTTGTCATGGATCGGAGACCTGCAAAACTTGGCAAGCTTAGAACTGAGAGGATGGAACTTCTCTTGGAAATCTTTTTCTTCAGTAGCCAAACTCAAGAACTTGAGAAGCCTGTCAATGTATTACTGCAGTTTCACCAAGCCAT
>NW_021222984.1:0-1134 GCF_002162155.2 Triticum dicoccoides
AGGGGTTTTCTGACCGAAGAGTGCATCTCCTACTGCACGAATTATCTAGGCATCGAGAACCCCGTTGGTCTGCCCGTCAACAGGCACCTCGGCAGGCTCGCTGGATGGGGTCACCGTGAGGGTCGCCGTGAAATGCATGTCGACTTCGAGGGTCGACTCACCGACTTTGAAAGAGCAAACCTAGTCGCGCTACAACACATAGACGTGGTCGATCCTTGGGTGGTAGAGCACAAAACCTTTATTAAGAAGACGTACAATGACCGAGGCCAACAGAGGACGGACGGAGATATACTCAAAGAGCACAACTCATGTTTCACGCGTTGGTTCAAGCAGAAGCTTCTGTCGTTCCCTTTACATGAGGATTCTTCCGCGGAAGAACAACTCATATTCGCCTTGTCACAGGGCGCCGAGCACAACCTGATGACCTATGAGGCGTACGATATCAACGGCTACACATTCTACACCGAGGCCAAGGACATGAAGAGCGATGGTTATCAGAACTCCGGGGTAACGATGGAATCCTACACCGATAACGACAAGGACAGATACTACGGAAGGATCGAGGAGATCTGGGAGCTGAGCTACGCTGGAGAGAAGGTCCCGATGTTCCGTGTCAGATGGGCCAAGAACGTCATAAAAGAAGACCGGTATTTCACCACCATGGTTATACCCGAAGCCAAATCCAAGACCGCGGGCGCAAACGTCACCGCGGGCAAGATTCAGCTTCTCTTTCTTTGGTTCTGGACATTCAGACTTGAAGTGACCAAGTTCATCACAATTGAAACACCGTACCTTGCTCTTGTCGAACTTTCGGTGCTTCTTGGGCTTGTTCTCAGAATGCTCACCACGCTCTCTGCGCCCGCCGTGTCCACCACCGCGTCCGGACTGCCCTCGCCCACGGCCACCGCGCCCGCCGGCGCCACTGCCGCTGCTGCTAGAACCCTCACCACTCAGCTTCTGTTTGCCGAGCAGGTTCTCCAACGCCTTGGTCACAAGCATGAGCTGCTCATTCTTTTCACCGCGATCACCACGGCGCCCGATCTCATTCTCCTCGAACGCGCGCAACCGGCCAACTGCCTCAGCCATAGACATGGTCTTCATGTCACCCCACTGCTCGATCGTCCCGATGATCTA
>NW_021222985.1:0-1273 GCF_002162155.2 Triticum dicoccoides
AAACCAAGAAAAGGACGCAATCCTTCCTTTAGTTTGCTCATTCGCTTAATTAGTTACATCGAAGATCTAGACAGAAGGTCCTGTGTTCAATTCCCACAATGTTGATTTATTTTGACCCAATTATTTTTCGCGGTCTCTATGAAAGCCCATAAAAGGCCCATCAACATAGAAGTACCTGGCCCAGATTGACCAAACGAAAAGGACTAAACCAAACCAAGAATACCTATTCCCTTTAATAGTAGGATAATTCCTTTTTTAATTTAGTAGCCCCAACACATTGAAGCCTATGGATCCTTCCTTTCAATATAGAAATCAACACAGAAGTACCTGGACCAGATTGACCAAACGAAAAGGACTAAACCAAACCAAGAAAAGGACGCAATCCTTCCTTTAGTTTGCTCATTCGCTTAATTAGTTACATCGAAGATCTAGACAAGAGGTCTTGTGTTCAATTCCCACAATGTTGATTTATTTTGACCCAATTATTTTTCGCGGTCTCTATCAAAGCCCATAAAAGGCCCATCAACATAGAAGTACCTGACCCAGATTGACCAAACGAAAAGGACTAAACCAAACCAAGAAGACCTATTCCATTTAATAGTAGGATAATTCCTTTTTTAATTTAGTAGCCCCAACACATTGAAGCCTATGGATCCTTCCTTTCAATATAGAAATCAACATAGAAGTACCTGGCCCAAATTGACCAAACGAAAAAGACAAAACCAAACCAAGAAAAGGACGCAATCCTTCCTTTAGTTTGCTCATTCGCTTAATTAGTTACATCGAAGATCTAGACAGGAGGTCCTGTGTTCAATTCCCACAATGTTGATTTATGTTGACCCAATTATTTTTCGTGATCTCTATGAAAGCCCATAAAAGGCCCATCAACATAGAAGAACCTGGCCCAGATTGACCAAACGAAAAGGACTAAACCAAACCAAGAATACCTATTACCTTTAATAGTAGGATAATTCCTTTTTTAATTTAGTAGCCCCAACACATTGAAGCCTATGGATCCTTCCTTTCAATATAGAAATCAACATAGAAGTACCTGGCCCAGATTGACCAAACGAAAGGACTAAACCAAACCAAGAATAGGACGCAATCCTTCCTTTAGTTTGCTCATTCGCTTAATTAGTTACATCAAAGATCTAGACAGGAGGTCCTGTGTTCAATTCCCACAATGTTGATTTATTTTGACTCAATTATTTTTCGCGGTCGCTATGAAAGCCCATAAAGGCCCATAAACATAGAAGTACCTGACCCAGATTGA
>NW_021222985.1:5352-6368 GCF_002162155.2 Triticum dicoccoides
TTTAATAGTAGGATAATTCCTTTTTTAATTTAGTAGCCCCAACACATTGACGCCTATGGATCCTTACTTTCAATATAGAAATCAACATAGAAGTACCTGGCCCAGATTGACCAAACGAAAAGGACTAAACCAAACCAAGAAAAGGACGCAATCCTTCCTTTAGTTTGCTCATTCGCTTAATTAGTTACATCGAAGATCTAGACAGGAGGTCCTGTGTTCAATTCCCACAATGTTGATTTATTTTGACCCCATTATTTTTCGCGGTCTCTATGAAAGCCCATAAAAGGCCCATCAACATAGAAGTACCTGGCCCATATTGACCAAACGAAAAGGACTAAACCAAACCAAGAATACCTATTCCCTTTAATAGTAGGATAGTTCCTTTTTTTAATTTAGTAGCCCCAACACATTGAAGCCTATGGATCCTTCCTTTCAATATAGAAATCAACATAGAAGTACCCGGCCCAGATTGACCAAACGAAAAGGACTAAACCAAATCAAGAAAAGGACGCAATCCTTCCTTTAGTTTGCTCATTC
This sequence comes from Triticum dicoccoides, assembly GCF_002162155.2. NCBI lineage: Eukaryota > Viridiplantae > Streptophyta > Magnoliopsida > Poales > Poaceae > Triticum > Triticum dicoccoides. The sequence continues at coordinate 5,890 of NW_021222985.1, forward strand.
GCTTAATTAGTTACATCGAAGATCTAGACAGGAGGTCCTGTGTTCAATTCCCACAATGTTGATTTATTTTCACCCAATTATTTTTCGCGGTCTCTATGAAAGCCCATAAAAGGGCCATCAACATAGAAGTACCTGGCCCAGATTGACCAAACGAAAAGGACTAAACCAAACCAAGAATACGTATTCCCGTTAATAGTAGGATAATTCCTTTTTTAATTTAGTAGCCCCAACACATTGAAGCCTATGGATCCTTCCTTTCAATATAGAAATCAACATAGAAGTACCTGGCCCAGATTGACCAAACGGAAAGGACTAAACCAAACCAAGAAAAGGACGCAATCCTTCCTTTAGTTTGCTCATTCGCTTAATTAGTTACATCAAAGATCTAGACAGGAGGTCCTGTGTTCAATTCCCACAATGTTGATTTATTTTGACCCCATTATTTTTCGCGGTCTCTATGAAAGCCCATAAAAGGCCCA
>NW_021222985.1:7186-7703 GCF_002162155.2 Triticum dicoccoides
GACTAAACCAAACCAAGAAAAGGACGCAATCCTTCCTTTAGTTTTCTCATTCGCTTAATTAGTTACATCAAAGATCTAGACAGGAGGTCCTGTGTTCAATTCCCACAATGTTGATTTATTTTGACCCCATTATTTTTCGCGGTGTCTATGAAAGCCCATAAAAGGCCCATCAACATAGAAGTACCTGGCCCATATTGACCAAACGAAAAGGACTAAACCAAACCAAGAATACCTATTCCCTTTAATAGTAGGATAGTTCCTTTTTTTAATTTAGTAGCCCCAACACATTGAAGCCTATGGATCCTTCCTTTCAATATAGAAATCAACATAGAAGTACCTGGCCCAGATTGACCAAACGAAAAGGACTAAACCAAACCAAGAAAAGGACGCAATCCTTCCTTTAGTTTGCTCATGCGCTTAACTAGTTACATCGAAGATCTAGACAGGAGGTCCTGTGTTCAATTCCCACAATGTTGATTTATTTTGACTCAATTATTTTTCGCGGTCTCTATGAAAG
>NW_021222986.1:0-506 GCF_002162155.2 Triticum dicoccoides
ACTATGGCCTTGTGTTAGATTGTATAGCTTCTGTAGTTGTATATGTATATATACGTATGATGTAATGTTGTACCCCTTCATTATATATATGAAATAGGCCATCCCTAGAGGGTTGAGCCGGTTCCCCCAAACCTATTGTCGTACATGGTATCAGACTAGGTCAACACGCTTCCGCCAAAACCCTAGAACCCGTCGCCGCTGTCCCTGTCGTTCGCGCCACGCCGCCGCCTTCCTTGAGATCGCGCCGCCGCCGCCATGTCGGGCCCCGCCGCCTCCGGCTCCTCCACGGTTAGCTTCCTGCCGGCCTCCCTTGCGGCTCTACTCTCCCGACCCCTCGACCTTTCAGCGGCCTCGACGTCTTCGATCAGGACGAGGAGCAGCGGGTCCCTTTTCTCCTCATAGCCTGATCATCATGAGCTTGTGGCTCACACCGCTGCTGCCACAGCGGGTGCCTTGTCGCCCGTTTCCATCGGCGCGGCCCCGACCGCTCCATCCAGCGGTGGCCA
>NW_021222987.1:0-471 GCF_002162155.2 Triticum dicoccoides
GGGCTTGGACTCACCGTTGAACTTTCTGACCCCAGTCGCCAACCTGAAGTTGGGAGGAATCACCGTGGCTCTGATGGCTCTGCTGAAACACTCTGGTCCGAAGACGTGCACTCGGCCGCTGGTGGGTACATCTCTGTCATTACCCTCTCTATGAGCTCTGTTCCGGTCGACCAGACCTTGAACGATGATGGATCTTGCATCAAAGCCTGGTTCTCTGGGGTCGACTGGAATTCTTCGCCCGCCACTGTACTGGCGTCTGTCGTCCTGCTGCCGAGGCATATATGATCCACCCCTACGGGGAGGAGTGGGCACTCGACGTCGATCATTGCAATCGACCCGGTGATCATCCTGCTCATAGTTCCTGTACTGATCGTGTCAATCACCACACCCTTCATGCCTCGGGGGCGATCTGGGGCTATGAGCCGACTGGACTGTATTCGCCGCCACGGACCTTCTATGAATCCTGTTCCG
>NW_021222988.1:0-3572 GCF_002162155.2 Triticum dicoccoides
TATCTAGAGTATGCGTCAAGGAAACACAGCGAGTCGTGTCCGGCTGTCGCATCGATGATTTGATCGATGCGAGGGAGGGGAAAGGGATCCTTGGGGCAACCCTTGTTAAGGTCTTTGAAGTCGACGCACATGCGTCAGGATTTGTCCTTCTTTGGTACCATTACCAGGTTTGCCAGCCAATCCGGATGTTTGATATCTCTGATGAATCCGGCCTCAAGTAGCTTGGCTAGCTCCTCCCCCATGGCTTGCCGTTTGGGCTCCGAAAATTGCCTTAGGGTCTGTTTAACAGGTTTGTATCCCTTCAGTATGTTAAGGCTGTGTTCGGCCAATCCGCGTGGGATGCCCGGCATGTCCAATGGGTGCCAGGCGAAGATATCCCAATTCTCGCGTAAGAAGTCGCGCAGTGTGGCGTCCATAGCAGGGTTCAACTGTGTCCCGATGGAAGTTGTCTTCATGGGGTCCGTTGGGTGGACTTGGAATTTGACTATCTCATCTGTGGGTTTTAATGAGGTGGACTTGGGTCACTTGTCGAGTATCACGTCGTCCCTGTCCACGGTGGCGCGCAGCATTGTTAATTCTTCTGCCGCTAGGGCTTCGGATAGTGCTTCCAAGGCTAGTGTTGCGGTTTTGTTTTCGGCGCGGAGTGCGATGTCCGGATCACTAGCTAGAGTGATAATTCCATTGGGTCCGAACATTTTAAGCTTCATGTACCCGTAATGGGTATGGCTTGAAAGCTTGCAAACGCGTCCCGCCCTAGAAGGGCGTGGTATCCGATGTTGAAAGGAGCCACTTGGAAGGTGATTTCTTCGGACCTGTAATTCTCTGGGGTGCCGAATACCACATCGAGTGTGATTTTTCCCGCACACCGTGCCTCCCGACTAGGGATAATTCCCCTGAAGGTTGTGCCGCTTTTTTCAATGCGGCTTTTGTCAATCTCCATCTTCTTGAGTGTTTCTTCGTAGATTAGGTTTAATCCGCTTCCGCCGTCCATGAGTACTTTAGTGAGCCGAAAGTCGTCCACTACTGGGCTGAGGACCAGAGCAGCCGGCGCCCGGACGGACCGGAATTGGGGTTCGTCACTGGCATTGAAGGTTATAGCAGTGTCGTTCCACGGATTTATTTTTGCCACATGGCAAATTTCAACGGAGCTTCGATGCGCTCGCTTGCGCCTATTGTTTGAGGCGAAGGTCTCGAAGACTGTCGGTACCGTATTGTGTTCCTTGGCGGGATGTGGTTCTGCTTTATGGTTCTCGAGGAGAGCCTCGCCACTCTTAGCTACCTGCCGGAGTATCCAACATGCTCTAAGGCTATGTGTCGGCGTTGCATCCGGCGTGTTGTGAAGCTTACATGGCCCGTTAAGACATTCTTCCAATACGGTTCCACGCCCTGGGGCGGGCTTTGGTTTCTTGGGAATTGAGTTGGTCGACTTACGGGAGTTCGGCCGTTTAGTTCGGACAAAGGTTCTGGTGAGGGCCGTACTATCCCAAAATTCTGTTTGGGTCTTCCAGGCACTTTCCATCGCACAATACTTCTGTACTATGGTTGCCAAGTCTGTAAAGTGCACTATGTCACGGCGACTTATAGCATTAAGGAGTCCTTTGTTCATGCAATTTCTGCAGAAAAGAGAGACAACGTCCTCCTTGTGGCAGTCCTTGACTTTATTAAGAGCAAGGAGAAATCTGGCCCAGTAACAGTGTACCATCTCCTGGGGCTCCTGCCAGATACGGGAGAGACGGTTTAAGTCCGAGCGGACGTCGTTGGCTGAATCTGGATTCTGATCCGATCTGACGCCTGGGGGCACGGGAAGTACCGAGCCCGACAGTTCGGGATCTAAAGAATTACCTAATCCCTTCGGCCCAACACCCGATTCTAAGTCCGGGATCTGGGTCATGTCTTCCTTTGGGTGGGTGTTCGGCTCACTGAGTTCGGTGATCCGGACATAATTCGTCCTCAAAGTTGAGGGGCTACCCACGTGTGGTTCCTCCACTACCGCTATCTCATGGGTGGCCGGCGGGGATCTAATGTCCCTCTGGTCGGGTTTAAGCCCAATTCGGTCGTAGTCCGTAGCGACTCCCAAAGCGGCGATGCGATCCAAGAGCTCGTTAAGAGAGGAGAGCTCCATCGGATCCATCTGTTCGGCGAGCTCCGAATCGATGCGAAGGTTATGCATGATGACCCGAGAGACCATCGTCGGCACGATAGTCGATGGGGCGGTCATAATGAAGCCGCCAAGCCGGAGAGTCTGGCCTACAGCCAGCGCTCTCCCAAAAGTGAAGTCGTCCTTGACAACGAGACAAGCCATCGAGCCTTTGCAGCGACGACACAGAGGAACTCTCAATGAAAGCACCAATGTCGGTGTCAAAACCGGCGGATCTCGGGTAGGGGGTCCCGATCTGTGTGTCTAGGCTGATGGTAACAGGAAGCAAGGGACACAATGTTTACCCAGGTTCGGGCCCTCTCGATGGAGGTAAAACCCTACTTCCTGCTTGATTAATATTGAAGATATGTGTAATACAAGAGTAGATCTACCATGAGATCGTAGAGGCTAAACCCTAAGAGCTAGCCTATGATGGTATGATTGTAATTGTGATCGGCCTTCTAAGGACCATCCTCTCCGGTTTATATAGACATCGGAGAGCTAGGGTTTACATGGAGTCGGTTACAAGGAAGGAAACATAATATCCAGATCGCCGACCTTGTCTTCCACGCAAAGGAGAGTCTCATCCGGACATGAGATGAAGTCTTGAGTCTTGTATCTTGATGCTTCTATAGTCCGGACAATGAATATAGTCCGGCTGTCCGGATACCCCCTTATCCAGGACTCCCTCAGCTGCCTCGAGGAAAGTGTCCATGAAGTCCTGGAAGGAGTGCCTCTTAGTGTTTGCCACTTTGAGAGCTGCCAACTTGTCTTCCTTAGCTTCCTTGTAGTGCACTCGGACCAAAGACAAGGCGACATCAGCACCACAGCGGGCAGAAGATGTCTTCCACTCTTGCACTAGGCCTGGAATCTGATTCAGCCGAGTCATCAAGGACTCAAGGTCTTGAGACGTTTCCGCCTGAGGCCAGAGTTCGGTGTCCACTCGGGCCATTGCCGCCTTCAGCCGAGCCAGATAGTCGACTGCACCGTCCAAGCGTGATTCCAGTCGAAGCAAGTTCATCACAACTTCATCTTTCATGGGACAGTTGATAGGGTCGAGACCTGTCTCGACCCGTCCAGTTTCGGCTTCAAAGTCCTGACAGAGTTCTGTTCCATCACAACAAACAATGAGTCAACAGTATTATAAATTTCAGTCGACGACAGTTATCTAACTGAACAGTCATACCTTCAAGCTTCAAGATGAGCTTCACCGCAAGTTGATCCAAATGAGACTCTAGCTTGCCTTTCTTGGTCTTGAGACCATCAACTTCAGCGGTCAGGTTCTCCTTGTCCTTCCTTAGTTGTTCGACTTCACGATTGGCGTCCGAGATGGCCGTCTTCAATTTCACGTTCTCGTCCTCCAACTTGCCGACTGAAGCCAGCTTCTGGTCCGCAAGCTTCGTCTTCTCGCGTGCTTCCTTCTGAGCAGCTGCCA